>NC_061831.1:4319879-4327379 GCF_019202785.1 Penaeus chinensis
ATGTGACGCTAAATAAAGCTTGAAATTGAAGAAAATGGATAGAATAGAAGGAAAGAGATTAAAGAAAATTTAATAAAGAAATTGAAGAAAATGGATAAAATAGAAGGAAAGAGATTAAAGAAAATTTAATAAAGAAATTGAAGAAAATGGATAAAATAGAAGGAAAGAGATTTAAAGAAAATTTGATAAAGACATTAAAGAAAATTGATAGAATAGAAGGAAAGAGATTTAAAGAAAATTGAATAAAGAAATTGAAAAATAAAAAAACACATAAATAAATAGAGGAATGAAAGAAAAGCTGCGTGATGTGACGCTAAATAAAGCATGAAATTGAAGAAAATAAATAAAAGAAGAAATAAATAAAAGAAAACAAACAAAAGAAATGGCAGAAAATCACAGAATTAGAGAAATGGAATGCAAGCGAAGGCATTATCGGAAGACTGACCAGCAAGAGCGGACCCATTTTGCGGGGCAAGTGAAGCTGCATGCTGTGTGACGTGAAGTACAACAACAGTAAGCTGGACAACCTTGAGCTTTATGACTTACAATATTACTAACCTATCCCAAGGCCGACCACTACTCCACTCCCACCCTGCTCTGCTATATCGGGTGTCCCCTGCCCCCTCCTGCTCATTACTCCCTCTCCCTGTCACTTATTCTTTCCTCTGTTGCTTGTTATGTACTTTGCCTCTTCTTACCTTTTCGTTGGTTTCTTACGTATTCATCTGTTGTCTCTTTGCCTCTTTTCCCCTGCACATGCTCTTTCTCTTGTCTTTCTTGTCCTTAACTTACCCCTTTCCCTGTCTTTGTCTTTTCCAGTGGTCCCTTAAACCTTCTTCTGGTCCCTTACTCCAGTCCTTTCCCTTAGCCCCTTCCCCTGTCATATGCTCCTTACCTCTACCTCTTTCCCTGTTCCTTGCTTTACTTGCTCCTCCCCTTGTCCCTTCCACTTTCCCTGTTCCTTGCTTTGTTTACTCCTTCTCCAATTCCTTACCTCTTTCCCTGTTCCTTACTTTACTCACTGCTTCCCCTCTCCCTTCCACTTTCCCTGTTCCTTACTCAACTCAATATTTCCCCTACTCCTTACCTTTTTCCCTGTTCACCGCTTCCCTTGTCTCTTACCTCTTTCCCTGTTCCTTGCTTTGCTCACTCCTTCTCCCCTGTCACTTACCTCGTTCCCTGTTCACCGCTTCCCCTGTCTCTTACCTCTTCCCCTGTTCACTGCTTCCCCTGTTTCTTACCTCTTTCCCTGTTCACTGCTTCCCCTGTTTCTTACCTCTTTCCCTGTTCACTGCTTCCCCTGTTTCTTACCTCTTTCCCTGTTCCTTGCTTTGCTCACTCCTTCTCCCCTGTCACTTACCTCGTTCCCTGTTCACCGCTTCCCCTGTCTCTTACCTCTTCCCCTGTTCACTGCTTCCCCTGTTTCTTACCTCTTTCCCTGTTCACTGCTTCCCCTGTTTCTTACCTCTTTCCCTGTTCACTGCTTCCCCTGTTTCTTACCTCTTTCCCTGTTCCTTGCTTTGCTCACTCCTTCTCCCCTGTCACTTACCTCGTTCCCTGTTCACCGCTTCCCCTGTCTCTTACCTCTTCCCCTGTTCACTGCTTCCCCTGTTTCTTACCTCTTTCCCTGTTCACTACTTCCCCTGTCTCTTACCTCTTTCCCTGTTCACCGCTTCCCCTGTCTCATACCTCTTTCCCTGTTCCTTGCTTTGCTCACTCCTTCCCCTGTCACTTACCTCTTTCCTTGCCCCGGTCGCACTTCACCTGCAGCAACACCCTTCTCCTGCCCTTCCATATTTGCAGCCTTCTTCGCATCCTTTCCTCCTCGTCCTCCTCTTCGTTTTCATCAGTTTCTCTCCCTTCTTTAGGTTTCAAAAATTTAACCGCTGATTTCTGATCATTTTCATTTCTTTCTTTTTTCTCTCATGCCATTATTAGTAGTGTCTTGTGACATGATGACGTTGCACCATAGGAACACGAGTTTACAAGTGTCAAAGGAACACGAGTTTACAAGTGTCAAAGGAACACGAGTTTACAAGTGTCAGAGGAACACGAGTTTACAAGTGTCAAAGGAACACGAGTTTACAAGTGTCAAAGGAACACGATTTTACAAGTGTCAAAGGAACACGAGTTTACAAGTGTCAAAGAAACACGAATTTACAAGTATATGAAAAATCCACGAACTACGCGACAACCCAAAAATCCATGACCTTGAGAAACACCAAACGACAGCATCCTTTAAGCCACCAGAGGATACACAAAACTTATAGAGACGCGAAGGACCCTAAACGTATTAGAATGTCAGAGGATATGAACCAGAGACAACAGGACCTCGGAAATAGGAGTTTGTTGTTCGTTCTCGTCAGCTAACACTCTCAAGGGGTCACTGCTTACACTGTGGCGTCGTCGGGGTCACTGCCAAAGCACAATGTAGGCCACGTACTTGCGACCTGAGGTTACAATGGCTATTTTCGACCGTCGGAGGAAGCATTGTGTGAATGTCACTCTGGGAGCCTGATCGCGCTCGGTCTTTGCCAATGCGTTTATTATTATTGTTATTGTTGTTATTATTATTGTTACTGTTATTGTTCTTGTTATTGTTATTATTATTATTATTATTATCATTATTTATATATTGTTACTGTTATTGTTATTGTTATTGTTATTGTTATTATTATTATTATTATTATTATTATCATTATTTATATATTGTTACTGTTATTGTTATTGTTATTGTTATTATTATTGTTATTATTATTATTATTATTATTATTGTCGTCATTATTATTATCATCCTTATTTTTATCATTATTATTAATATTATCAATGTCATTATTTTTTATTATTATTACTATTATCATTATTATAATAATTATTATTATCGTTATTATCATCACTATCATTATTATTATCATTATTAATATTTTTTTGTAGAGAAAAATACTATATAACTCGAATCATGACAAAAGTATTTTTGGTTATAAACAAAATCCTACAAAGGTCAGGGACTAAATATACTTATAGGGATGAATATTTCATTTCAGAGAGAGATCGAGAAAGGGGGGGGGGGGGGTACACACACACACACACACAAACACACATACACATATATAAATATATATATGTATATCTTTATATAAATATTTATACATATATGTATATATATATATATATATATATATATATATATTTATATATATCTGTCTCTCTCTCTCTCTCTGTCTCTCTCTCTCTCAAAGAAAGAGAGAGAGACAGAGAGAGGGACAGAGAGACAGAGAGAGAGGAGGGAGCATTGGAAGAGAAAGAAAATAGAAAGAGAGAGACATAATAAATATAGAACTATGAAATTATGATTAACATAAAGAAACTAGAAATACAAAATACGATAATAATAAAACAAAAAAACAATACATGATAAGTGTAATGGATTGTAATAATAATGATAAAAACAACAACAACAATAACAACAACAATAACAACAAAATAACAATAATGGCTGTGATAATGATAATTATGATAACAGCAACAAAATGATAATAGCGATGATTATGATAATGATAATAATGATTATAATGATAGTGTTGATAATTATAATAATATTGTTACCACTAATAAGGCTAATCTCATCATTATCACTATCATAATGAAAATGATAATGACAATAATGATAAAAATAATAATTATGACAAAAAAATGATAAAGGCAATAGAAGAAATATGAACAACAAAAATAATGATTATAATCGTGATCATGACGGAAATAAATCAAAATACCATTTAAAGTAATGATAAGAAAGACAATTCAAGGAAAAGTTCGACCTCCAAGCGTGTGGGCGGCCCGCGTCCACCTCCGCCTCGAGCAACCAAGAACCCACGCCCAACCCACTCCAGCCCACTCCAGCCCACTCTAGCCCACTCCAGCTCACTCCAGCCCACTCTAGCCCACTCCAGCTCACTCCAGTTCACTCTAGTCCACGCCCAGCCCACTCCAGCCCACTCTAGCTCACTCCAGCCCACGCCCAGCCCACTCTATTCCACGCCCAGCCCACTCCAGCCCACTCTAGCCCACTCTAGCCCACTCCAGCTCACTCCAGCCCACTCTAGCCCACTCCATCCCACTCCAGCCCACTCTAGTCCACGCCCAGCCCACTCCAGCCCACTCTAGCTCACTCCAGCCCACGCCCAGCCCACTCTAGTCCACGCCCAGCCCACTCCAGCCCACTCTAGCCCACTCTAGCCCACTCCAGCTCACTCCAGCCCACTCTAGCCCACTCCATCCCACTCCAGCCCACTCTAGTCCACGCCCAGCCCACTCCAGCCCACTCTAGCTCACTCCAGCCCACGCCCAGCCCACTCTAGTCCACGCCCAGCCCACTCCAGCCCACTCTAGCTCACTCCAGCCCACGCCCAGCCCACTCTAGTCCACGCCCAGCCCACTCCAGCCCACTCTAGCTCACTCCAGCCCACGCCCAGCCCACTCTAGTCCACGCCCAGCCCACTCCAGCCCACTCTAGCCCACTCCAGCCCACTCTAGCCCACTCCAGCTCACTCCAGCCCACTCTAGCCCACTCCAGCCCACTCTAGTCCACGCCCAGCCCACTCCAGCCCACTCTAGCTCACTCCAGCCCACGCCCAGCCCACTCTAGTCCACGCCCAGCCCACTCCAGCCCACTCTAGCTCACTCCAGCCCACACCCAGCCCACTCTAGTCCACGCCCAGCCCACTCTAGCTCACTCCAGCCCACGCCCAGCCCACTCTAGTCCACGCCCAGCCCACTCCAGCCCACTCTAGTCCACTCTAATCCACGCCCAGCCCACTCCAGCCCACTCTAGCTCATTCCAGCCCACGCCCAGCCCACTCCAGCCCACTCTAGTCCACGCCCAGCCCACTCCAGCCCACTCCAGCCCACTTTAGTCCACGCCCAGCCCACTCTAGCCCACTCTAGCCGACTCTTGTCCACTCCAGCCCATTCTAGCCCACTCCAGCCCAGTCCAGCCCACCCCTTTCCACTCACCCACTCAATTCTGCCCACCTCACTCACCCTACCCATTCCGCCCACCCTTCTCATCTCTCCCGCCCACCCCTCTAACATCACCCCTTTCACTCCACCCACCCCACTCACCCCTAATTTTCACTCCGCCCACTTCACTCACCCCGCCCACCCTCCCCTCTAACCCCAACCTTTAACCCCGCCCACTCCTCTAACACCGCCCACCCACCCCTCTAAACCCACCCTTTCACCCCGCCCACTCCTCTAACACCGCCCACCCACCCCTCTAACCCCACCCCTTTCACCCCTTTCACCCACCTCCCTCACCGCGCCCACCCCTCCACCCCGCCCACCCACCTCACTCACCCCGCCCACCCCTCCACCCCCCCCACCCTTCTAACCCCGCCCCCCCTCCCTTCTAACCCCGCAAACCCACCCTTCTAACACCGCCCACCCACCCTTCTAACACCGCCCACCCACCCCTCTAAACCCATCCTTTCATCCCGCCCACCACTTTCACCCTCCCGTACCCCCCTTCTAACTCCCCACCCACCTCCCTCACCCCGCCCACCCCCCTAACCCCGCCCACCCCGCCCACCCCGCCCACCTTTCGCCCCCAGTCGCAGCTCCAATTTATTCAGGTAAACATACAGGTCAACTTTCGAAAGGAATCGATACATGAGGAATGAATAGGAGCGAAGGAAGGAGGGAGAAGAGGCTGATGATGGCGGAAGAAGGAGAAGAGAAGAGGAGGAGAGAGGGAGGAAGGAGAAGAGAAGAGAAGAAGGAGAAGAGGCTGATGATGGGGGAAGAAGGAGAAGAGAAGAGAAGAGAAGAGGAGGAGAGAGGGAGGAAGGAGAAGGAGGTGATGGTGGGAGGGAGAGAAGGAGAAGAGAAGAAGAAGGAGAGAGGGAAGAAGGAGAAGAGAAGAGAAGGAGAAGAAGGTGATGGTGGGGGCAAGAAGAAGAGAAGAGAAAAGGAGGAAGGAGAGAAGATGGAGAAGAGGGTGATGATGGGAGGGAGAGAAGGAGAAGAGAAGAAGAAGGAGGGAGGGAGTGAAGGGAAAGAGAAGAGAAGAAAGAGAAGAGAGAGAGAAAAAAAGAGAAAGGAGGAGAAAAGAGAAAAGAAATATGAGAATGAAGAGAAAAAGAGAGTAGAGAAGAACAGAGGAAGAGGGAAAGGAAGATAGAAACGGATAATGGAAAGGAGACAGAGAAAAGAGGGAACGAAAGGGGTGGATAGAAGGAATGGGAGAGGAAGAAAAGCAAGGAGGTGGTGAAAATAGTCAGAAGAAGGAAAGAGAGAGAATGGATAGGAGAGATTGGAAAATAGGAAGAAAGACAAGATGATGCTGTTGGGAAGGAAGAGAGAGGGAAGGAAAAGCGAATGAAGAGAATTTATAGGTGAAAATAATAATAATGATAATAATAACAATAATAATAATAATAATAATAATAATAATAATAATAATAATAATAATAATAATAATAACAATAATAACAGTAATAATAAAAAGAACACAAAAAAGAGGGAAAAGGAGAAAAAAAATATATATTATCCGGAAAATATTCATCAACGAATTATGCAAATGATGAGAAAAAATACAAATAACAAATATTCGCAGAACAATAATCATTAAGCAAAACGAAAATACTTAGCAAAAGCCAAATGTCATTAGGAAAAAAGAAAAAAGAAAAACAAAGCAGAAAGGAAGAGTTAAAAGCAGAAAAGCAGAGGATGTGAAAAAAAAAAAAAAAATAACAGAAAATAATCTATCTGCTTATGAAACTCTCCAAGGCAGATAAAAAAGAAGATAAATAGATATGTATTTCGATCTAAATAATACAAAATAAATTGATAGTGAATAAATAAAATAAAGTAGAAAATATATAAATTAAAAAAAAATATATATATATATATATATATATATATATATATATTAATGAAATAATTAAATAGGTAAATAAGATAAAATAAACAAATAAATAAAATAAAATAAAAATGAATAATGACAATCGGCCTCACAACTAAAGATCTCTCAATATATTCCCCCAAATGGAAATAGAAACAGATTTTGAACATTCTCTCCAATTCACTACAGTTGCTTGCCTGCTAATCCTGGTTTCCGAGTCTAATTACGGTTCGACGGACAGATATTCGCGTATTTATGTTTATAAATGTTGATGTTCATATATATGTCGGTGCATATGAATACATGCAAGCATATATGCACACACGCGCGGGCATACACGAACACGCATACGCACAGACACGAACACGCATACGCACATACACGAACACACACGAACACGCACAAACAAACACACACACACACACACACACACACACGCTCACTCACTCACACACAAACACACACACAAACACACACACATACACACACACACACACACACACACACACACACACACACACAGACACACACACACACACACACACACTCACTCACTCACTCACACACAAACACACAGAAACACACACACCAACACACAT
>NC_061831.1:4334879-4339879 GCF_019202785.1 Penaeus chinensis
GGAGAGGAAGAGGGAGAAGGAGAGGGAGAGGGAGAGGAGGGGGAGGGGGAGGGGGAGGGGGAGGGGGAGGGGGAGGGGGGGAGGGGGAGGGGGAGGGGGAGGGAGAGAGAGAGAGAGAGAGAGAGAGAGAGAGAGAGAGAGAGAGAGAGAGAGAGAGAGAGAGAGAGAGAGAGAGAGAGAGGAAAGAGAAGGAGAAAGACAAAGACAAAACACAAAGAAAAAGAAAAAGACAAGAGGAAAAAAAAAATACGAAGACAAGGACAGACAAAGAGAACAAGAAGCAGGGACCGAAAGACAAAAGAAGGAAAAAAAAAGAGAGATAAAGAGAGAGAGAAGAAAAAAAAAAGGGACAGAGACAAAGAGAGAGAGAGGGAGAAGAAAAAGAGACAGAGAGACAGAGAGAGAGAAGAAAGAAAAAAAAAAAGAGAGAGATTTCCGGCGTCCTACAAAATGCCAAGGGAACACCTATTCACAATGTTGTTTACCTTCTGTTGACATTCGAGGTTGGAGTTGACGGGGGAATATGATTTACGAAGGTGGTGCATCTTTCGCTTTCTTGGGGAACGAATATATAGAGAGGTAGAGGGATAGTTAGATAGATGGATGAGTTGATAAATAGATAGATAGATGGATGAGGTGATAGATAGATAGATAAATTGATAATGAGATAAATATAAATAAAATAGAGAGGAAGGAGGGTGGTGCATCTTTCGCTTTCTTGGGGAACGAATATATAGAGAGATAGAGGAATAAATAGATAGATGGATGAGGTGATAGATAGATAGATCGATGGATGAGTTGATAAATAGATAGATAGATGGATGAGTTGATAAATAGTTAGATAGATGGATGAGTTGATAAATAGATAGATAGATGGATGAGTTGATAAATAGATAGATAGATGGATGAGTTGATAAATAGATAGATGGATGAGGTGATAGATAGATAGATCGATGGATGAGTTGATAAATAGATAGATAGATGGATGAGTTGATAAATAGTTAGATAGATGGATGAGTTGATAAATAGATAGATAGATGGATGAGTTGATAAATAGATAGATAGATGGATGAGTTGATAAATAGTTAGATAGATGGATGAGTTGATAAATAGATAGATAGATGGATGAGTTGATAAATAGATAGATGGATGAGTTGATAAATAGATAGATAGATTAATAATGGGATAGATGGAGTTGATAAATAAATCGATAAATTAGTAATGGGATAGATAGATGGATGCATAAACGAATCAACAAAGATAGATGGATGAATAGATAAGGAAATAAAATAGAGAGGAAGTGGGTGGTGCATCTTTCGCTTTCTTGAGGAACGAATTAATAGATAGATAGATGAGTGAATAAGCAGATAGATAAATTGATAATAAGATAGATAGACGAATGAATAAACGATTCAACAAAAATAGATAGATGAATAGATATAGAAATTAATCAAATGAAAGAAAGGTAGGTGGTGCATCTTTCGCTTTCCTGAGGAACGAATATATAGATAGATAGATGAGTGAATAAACAGATAGATAAATAAATAATAAGATAGATAGATGAATGTATAAACGAATCAACAAAAAAAATAGATGACTAAATAGATACATGAATGAATAAACTAATCTACAAGTAACAGATAAATAATTCGATAAATAATGAAAGAATGAAAGGAGGAAGGTCCATCTTTCGCTTAATAGATAAGATAGATAGATGGATTGATAAATAAACAGATAGATAAATGAATACAAAATCTGTTAAAATAAAGTTAATAGACGAATAGGAAGGAAAGACAGAAAGGTGGTACATCTTTCGCTTTCTTAAGGAATTACATAATACATAAATAGCCTGATAGATAAATGAATGAATCGATAGATAAATAAACATACTAATCTTTAAATAGTAAATAGACTCATAGATAAATAGATAAAGAAAGAAAGGAGGAAGGGAGATTACTGAAGGTAAGGAAGTCAGAAAATAAGGAACAATAAATGAACTGATAGATAGGCAGATAGATAGAGCGATGAATGAACTAATTTATTATAACAAATAAAAAAAAAATCCTTACATGATTATAATAAATTATTATAATTAATTCTAATAAAGATTATAATAAAGAGAAAAAGGAAAGGAAGTCATAATGAATGAACTGATAGATAGGCAGATAGATAGAAAGATGAATTAACTAATTTGTTATAATAAATAAAACAAAAAATGTTATCATAAATTCTAAGAAAAATTATAATAAAGATAAAGACGGTAAAGAAGTCGTAATTAATAAATTGATAGATAGACGGATAGATAGACAGATGAAGGAATTTTTAAAAATAAACATAACAAAGATATTTGTTTATTAAGATAAATTCTAAGAATGATTATGATAAAGATAAAAACGATAAATAAGTCGTAATGAATGAACTGATAGATAGGCTGATAGATAGATAGACAGATAGATAAATGAAATTATTTAATTCATAAAAAAAAAATGAATTAGACGGTAAAGTAATCAGAAGATAATACAAAAAAGAAAGAAAGAAAGAAAGGGAAAGAAAGAAAGAAAGAAAGAAACAAACAAACAAACAAAAAGAGGGAAAGACATAAAGAAAGAAAGAGAAAGAAAGAAAGGGAAATAAATAAATAAATAAAGAAAGAAAGAAAGAAATAGAGGGAAAGAAAAAAAGAAACTAAGAAAGAGAGGGAAATAAATAAATAAAGAAAGAAAGAAAGAAAGGGAAAGAAAGAAAGAAAAGAAAGAAAGAAAGAAAGAAAGAAAAGGAAGTGGAAATTACAACGGTAAAGGAGTCAAGAAGATAATAAATTGAGAATTAAAAGAAAAATCGATAGATAAAAGAATAAAAAGGTAAATAAAAAGAAGAAAAATAAGAAAATATAAAAATGAATATGTTAATTAGCAACGAAAGAAAATAAGAACGAAAGAAATAAGATAAAAGCATAAGCGAATGTGTAAAGAGAGAAATCAATAAATCAGTGGATAATGGTCGGGAAAAACGCGATAAAACTAGTTTTTGATAAATAGATAAGTAATTAAGGAACATAGAGTAAAGCACAGTAAGTAAGGAAATGCGTGTTCAAAAAAAAAAAAAAAAAAAAAAAAAAAAAAAAAAAAAAAAAAAAAAAACATTGTTAAAAATGCTTACGAAAGTATTTGAAATATAACGAAAATAAAAAAAATAAGATATGTCAATAAGGAAAAAAATATGTTGCAGAGAGAGACAGAGACAGAGAATAAAGAGAGAGAGAAAAAAAAGAGGAATATATAAAAAGAAAGAAAGAAAAAATATATGTCGAGAAAATCACATGAAAGATGACGAAAATAAACATTAAGATTCGACAACAACAAAACAAAACGTTACACGCATCCAGCTAATGCAAGTAAGTTCACTATTTATAAATATCGAAATTACTTACCAGATTTATCCTGTTCGTAAGAAGCTACCTGTTTCACCTGTCATACTGGTTCCAGTAAGCTCAAGAATTCAGTTCAGTTAGCAGGGAAGTTGTGTTGGGAGAGAGGGAGAGGGAGGGAGGGAGGGAAGGAGGGAGAGAGAGAGAGAGAGGGAGAGAGAGGGAAGGAGGGAGGGAGAGGGAGAGGGAGGGAGGGAAGGAGGGAGGTAGAGGGATAGAAGGAGGGAGGGAGAGGGAGAGGGGGGGAGGGAAGGAGAGAGAGAGAGAGAGAGAGAGGGAGGGAGGGAAGGAGGGAGGGAGAGGGAGAGAAGGAGGGAGGGGGAGGGAGGAAGCGCGAGAGAAGGAGGGAGGGAGAGGGAGAGGGAGGGAGGGAAGGAGGGAGGTAGAGGGATCGAAGGAGGGAGGGAGAGGGAGAGAAGGAGGGAGGTAGAGGGATAGAAGGAGGGAGGGAGAGGAGGAGGGAGAGGAGGAGGGAGGAGAGGGAGGAGAGGAGGAGGGAAGGAGGGAGGGAGAGGGAGAGAAGGAGGGAGGGAGAGGGAGAGAAGGAGAGAGGAAGAGGGAGAGAAGGAGGGAGGGAGAGGGAGAGAAGGAGGGAGGGAGAGGGATAGAAGGAGGGAGGGAGAGGGAGAGAAGGAGGGAGGGAGAGGGAGAGAAGGAGGGAGGGAGAGGCAGAGAAGGAGGGAGGGAAAGGGAGAGAAGGAGGGAGGGGAAGGGGGAGAGAGAGAGAGAGAGAGAGAACGCTGACAGGCAAACAGACAGGCAATCAAGCAAGAGAAAGAAAATCAGCCACTTAAAAGGTAATACAAATAAAATCGACTCCCTTCTCACCCGCCACCCCCTCACCCTCACACTTTTCCACGAAGATATAAACCCTCATAAAGAAACGCGCAAAATCCAGCGTATTAAACGTACGCACGTGTTATCACTGCCAACTAAAAAAATACAACAACAACAAATCTAACTCACGTCAATACATGCGTGGCTATTGTCGTCAAAACGTCAATTCTCGGAAATTCCTTATCAGTCTCGTTCTCATTTGATAAATTTTGTGCAGTTCAGAAAACTCGTGTTGCTCGTTTGATTTTTTTATTTTTTTATTTTTTTTTGGGGGGGGGGGTCTCCGTTGCGGATGTTTGTCCTGGAATTATTAGAAAGGAGAGATAAATAACTGTGCTCTGAAGAGAGTTGTGAAGCCAGAAGAGATTGGTCGATCAGCCGATTTGATAGATAGGTATATATATATATATATATATATATATATATATATATATATATATATATATATATTTATATATATATACATATATATACATATATATGTATATATATGTGTATATATATGTATATATGTGTATATGTATATATCTATAATATATATATATATATATATATATATAGAGAGAGAGAGAGAGAGAGAGAGGGGGGGGGGGGACGGTTTGATAGATACAATAAGATAAATGAAACAATAACAATAGCAACGAATAATGTAAAAAAAAAAAAAAATGGATCTGGAAGCTGTGCCCATCATGCAGCAAACGATGTTGAAATGTGTGATAATGTATATTGACACTCC
>NC_061831.1:4352379-4364879 GCF_019202785.1 Penaeus chinensis
GTTTAGGTTATGTTTATGGTGTTTACGTAGGGGTTTTTTGGGAGAGGAGACTGAATGAGAGAGAAGAGAAGAGAGAGAATGAGAAAGAGTATGAAAGATCGAAGAAGAGGAGAGAAGAGATGAAGAGAAAGAGAGATAGTGAGTGAGAGAGAGAGAGAGAGAGAGAGAAGAGAGAGACGATAGAGATGGAGGGTGAGAGAGAAGAGATGAGAAGAGAGAGATAGAGGATAGAGAGAGAAAGAGAGAGATAGGGAGAGATAGGGAGATAGAGAGAGTGTTGTGTTGTGTAGAAAAGAGAGGGAAGGAAAGAGAGAGGAGAGATGGGGGAGGGAGAGAAAGAAAAAAAAAAAAAGAGATATAAGAGATGAGAAGAGAGAGATGATAGTGTTGATGTGTTGTGTGTGTGTGTGTGTGTTGTTTTGTGTGTGTGTGGGATTGTGGTGTGTGTGTATTTGTGTGTGTGTGTGTTATTGTGTGTGTGTGTTTTGTGTGTGTGTGTGTGGTGTTGTGGTGTTCTTTGGATTTTTTGTGTTGTGTGTTGTTGTTTGTGTGTGTGTGTGTTTAGTGTGTTTGGTATTGTTTTTGTGTGTGTGTGTTTGTGTTGTGTGTGTGTGTGTTTGTGTGATGTATGTGTGTTGATTTGTGTTAGAATGTGTGTTTGTTCTGTATCTTGTTGTATTTGTGTTTGTGTGTGTGAGGGAGAGAGGAGAGGGAAGAGAGAGAGGAAGAGAGAGATGGAGAGAGAGAGGAGAGAAAAAAGAGGTGAGAGAGAGAGAGAGAAAAAAAAAAAGAAGAGAGAGAGAGGGAGAGATAGAGAGAAGAGAGTTGAGTAGATGAGAGAAGATAGGGAGGATAGAGAGAGATAGATTAATAAGAGATAGAGAGATATAGAGATCGAGATGATTGAGAGATGATTATAGAGAGAGAAGAGAGAGAGAGAGAGAGAGGAGAGAGGTGGAGAGATGGTGAAGGGAGAAAAAAAAAATAAAAAAGAGAGAGAAGAGATGATGAGAGAGATAGAGAGAGAGTAGGTGTGGGTGTTGTTTTATATAAAATTCTATATAAATATATATATATTTTTGATATAAACAATATATATATATATATATTTATTTGTGTGTGTTGTGTGAGTGTTAGTTGTGTTTGTTGTTTGATGTGATTTTGTTTTAGTAGGAATGTTGGTGTGTGTTTGTGTGTGTGTGTGTGGTTGTGATTGAGTGATTTGTGTGTGTGTGGGTGTGTTGTGAGGAAGTTAGTTAGTGTGTGTTTGTTTGTTTTTTGATTTGTTATGTGTATTTATCATTTAAGTGTGTATGTGTGTTAGGGAGGGAGAGAGAAGAGAGAGAGAGAAAGAGAAAGAGGAAAGCGAGATGATAGAGGGAAGATAAGAGAGATAGAGAGAGAGAGAAAGCAGCAAGCTTTCAGGAGAGAGATAGAGAGATTAGAAGCGAGAGGATATACGAGTGAGTTAGAGAGAAAAAGAGAGAGAGAATAAGAGAGATAGAGAGAGAGAGAGGAGAAGAGAATGAGAAGAGCGAGCTAAGAGAGGAAAGAGAAGAGAGAGAGAGAGAGATAGAGAGAGAGTAGAGCGATTGATAGAGCGATAGCGAAGAGATTGAGTGTTAGAAAGAGATAAGTGAGAGGGGTAGAGAGACGAGAGAGAAAGAGAGAGGTACGAAGAGATAGATGTGGAAGAGGGAGAGAAAGTGATAGATAGATAGAGAGAGAATAGAGAGATTGATGAGAGGCAGAGAGAGCGAAAGATAGAGAAGATTGAAGATTATCGAGATTTGAATAGAGCAGAGATAGAAGAGGGTGGAGAGAGAAAGGGGAGAGAGAGAGGGAGAGGCTTAAAGTGAGACGAGAGAAGGAGTGGAAAAGAGAGATGTAGAAGGAGTGGAGAGAGATAAGACAGCAGAGAGATCTGGAGAGAGATCGAGAAATAAGAAGATACGATATAAGAGAGAGAGATGAAGAGATAGGAGGAGAAGATTCGATTAAAGAATGAGAGAAAGCGGAGAATAGACTACAAAAGAGAATAGAGAGAGAGAAGAGATAGAGACGAGAGAGAGAGAGTGAGAGAAGTAGAGATAGACGAGAGCATAGAGAGAAGCTAGAGCGACGTGAGAGACAGAGAGGAGATAGAGAGAGAAGAGAATAAGAGAGAAATATGATAGAGATAGCAAGAGAGAATTGGAGTGAGAGAAAGCGAGAGAGTGAGAATAAGCAATATGAGAGAGAGCATTGAAAGAGAGAGCGAGGATAGTCTTGATATAGGTGTAGAGGGATAGACTAAGAAAGACTAAAAAAGATATAGATAGAGAGAGATGAGAGATTGAGTTGTTGTTTGTAGTTTAGTTAGTGAGTGTGAGTGTATAATATATTATATGATATCTCTCTTATTAATGTGTGTTTGTGTGATTGTGTGTGGTTTGTGGTGTGTGTGTGTGTTGTTGTTTGTGTGTGTGGTTGAATGTGGTGTGTTATTGTGGTGTGTGTGTTTGGGTTGATAAGTAGTTGTATTTTTGTGTGTGTTTTAGTGAGTGTGTGTTTAGTGATTTGTGATTGATTTTTTTTTTTGTTATTGTGTTTGATGTATATAATATGTGTTTGTATTTGTGTAGGAGAGAGAGAGAGAGAGAGATAGATATAAGGCAGATAGACGATAGAGGTAGATCTTGAGAGATGAGCGCGAGAGAATTTTTGATAAAATATAGAGATATATGATTGATATAGATAGGAAGAGAGAAAGATGGAGAATGGAGAAGAATGAGAGAGAGATAGAGAGTAGGTATATAGAGAGAGATATATATGAGAGAGAGAGAAGAGAGATTATGATATACAGCAGAGAGAGAGATGATGAGAGAGATGAGCAGAGAAGACGAGAGTGTTGTGTTGTTGTGAAAGAGAGAGGGAGATGGGGCGAGATATGAGAGAAAAAGAGGGAGGAATGAAGAGATTTAGAGAGGGAGAGAAAGTAGAGAGAGAGAGAGAGATGAGAGAGCGATAAGAGAGAGATGATGAGATAGATAGATATGAGAAATATAATATGTGAGAGATAGATTCTAGAGAGCTAAGAGAGAAAATGGGAGCAGAGAGGGAGAGGATTGAGGGAGATGAGGAGAAGTATGAAGAGAGAGAGAAGGAGTTAGAGAGATATGAGAGAGAGTATGAGAGAGAAGATGAGATGAGAGAGGATAGAGAGATGAGAATAGAGAAGAGTGAGATAGAAGAGGAGAGAGAGAAAGAGTAGGGAGATATGAGAGAGAGAAGAGATAAAGAGAGAGAGATAAAAAGAGAGATAGAGATGAGAGTGAGAGAGAAGATGATTGAGAGAGAGAGAAGAGAGTAGAAGGAGATGAGATAGAGAGGAGAACTGATAGGATAATACATGGAGATAATGATGCAGAGATACGCTAGAGAGAAAGAGAAGAATGATCGAGGAAATTAAGACGATAGAGAGGCGCGATCAGGACGATAGAGAGAGACAGATAGAGAGATAAGAGAAGAGAGAGAGAGTGAGAGAGATATATCAGGCGCTCGATAGCGGCGCGCTCTATCTAAGATCTAGAGGAGAGCGAGAGATGTCTGGAAAAGGGATAGATAGAAAGAAGAGAAGAGAAAGGAGAGATGGGGAGGGAGAGAAAGCAGAGAGATAGCTAGAAAGCATGAGAGAGAGAGATGAGGAGGAATGAGAGAGAGAGAGAGAGAGATGAGAGAGGGAGTCTTAGGAAGCGAGATCGAAGAGAGCGATAGTGAGAGCGCTAGACGAATTACGAGAGATAGAGAAGTACTGAGGCGAGCTAGCAGTGAGTTAGTGAGTGAGTGCTTGATTGTTGGATCTTAATATATAAATATATCATATCTAATATATATATATATCTAAATATATATATTATTGTAAATCTATATATAATTTTGTGTGGGTTGTGTTGTTTTGTGGGTGTGTGTTTTTTGGTTGGTGTTAGTTTGTAGTTAGATTGGTGTTTTGAGTGAGCTGGATAGTGGGAGATATATAAGGAGGGGGAAGAGAGAATTACTGCGAATCGATAGAGATATAGATTATGCTTCGATAGATAACGCATCGACAGGAGGACTCGAATAGGGATCACGATAGATAGAGGGATAAGAGTTAGATGCTGTATATATAGAGGGAGATAGAAGAGAGAAGATGAGATGCTATCGCGATGAAGAGATACACGCATAAGCGCTAGAGCATGTATCGCGCTCTCGCATGACGACGAACTAGAGAGACTCGATCTGTATAGATAGAGCGCAAGAGAAAAGAGAGAGAGAAAGCGAGTAGAGCAGAGAGAGAGAAGAGAGAAAGAGAGAGATAGAGAGAGATGAGAGAGATAGATGGAGAGAGATAGAGATGAGAAGCTAACGAGAGAGATAGAGAGAGAAATGAAGAAGAGAGTGAGAAAATGATAGAGATGATGAGAGAGAGGGAGAAGAGAAGAGAGAGAGAGAGAAATGGATAAAGAAAAGAGAGAGAGAGAAGAGAGATGAGGGAGAGAGAGAAGAGAGAGAAGAGAGAGAGGAATATTGATGGAGATAGAGAGAGAGAGAGAAGAGAGAGAAGAGAGAGAGAGAAGAAAAAGAGAGGAGGAAGAGAGAGATGGAGGAGAGGAGGGGAGAGAGAGAGAGAGGATAGAGAGAGAGAGATGAGAGATGTGAGAAGAGACGAGAGATATAGAAGAGAGAAGAGAGAGATCATGAGAGAGCGCGATAGCGATACGTAAGTGTTTGTTATTTGTGTTTTTGTAGTTTAGTGTTAGTGTGGTATATTGTTGTGTTATGATTGTTTTTGTTTGGTGAGATGGATGTTAGTAGTATAAGAGTGTTACATATATATACTGATAATAAAATTATAAGATATAATAATATATATTATATTAATATTTTATTATATATTACACATTATATACATATATATATATATTATTTATAATATGATAATATGTATATAATTTTATGCTCTCTCTCTTCTCTCCTCGGTCTCTCGTCCTCCTCTCTCTCTTTGCTCTCTCTCCATCGATATTAATATATCCCTATCTCACGCTACGCTCCTCGCTCTCGTCTCTCTCTCTCTCTCTCACTCACTCTCGCTCTCTCTCTCGCACGCTGTCCCTTTGCCCTCCGCTCTCGCTCATCTGGTCTCTGCCCCTCGCTCTCTCATCGTCTGTCGCTGTCTCTCTCTCGCTTCTCTGTCTCTCTCATCCATCTTCTCTCACCTCTCTCTCTTCTCGCTCTCTCCCTCCTATCTCTCTCCACTCTCAATCTCAATCCCTCCTCTCTCTCTCTCGCTCTCTCTCTCTCTCTCTCTCTCTCTCTCACTCTCGCTCTCTGGTCCGCTCTCTTGTCCTCTCATCTCTCTGTCGTTATCGCTCTCCGCTCTCTCGCTGTTTTTGCCCCCACCCCAAACCGTTTGCCCCCCTACCCAGAACAGCAAAGACTAAAAAATCATAAACCCCCAGAAATTAAATGGTATCTAAACTAGGGCCGGCCGCGCAACTAGTTATGAACCCACCCGCCTCTTTCCGGTCTCTCTCCCCCGTTCTCTTTCTTATACATATCATTCTCTCCCGCTACTTCTTTCTCTTTACCTTTTTTTCCTCTCTAACACTCTCTCGTTGCTTTCCTCTCGCTCTGTAGCGCATATTCCCTTCTCCACTCTATTCCTCTCTTCTCTCTCCCGATCTCTCACGTCTCTCTCATCTCCTCTCTCTCTCAGATCTCAGGTCATGCATCCGCTCGCTCTTCTCACTTTCTCTCTCTCCTCGCTCTCAAATCTCCTTCCTCTCTCATCTCTCTCTCCTCTCTCCTCTCTCTCTCTCTATCTCTACTATATATCCCCCTATCTATATATGTACATACACCACACGACACACACACCCAAACACTACACCACACACACACCCCACACACACACACCACACACACACACACACACCCAAAACACACACACACAAAAAACACACACACATATCCACACACACACACAAACACACAAAACACACACACACACAAACACACACACACACAACTTTTATATAATTTGATATATATATATATATATATACTGTCTCTCTTTTCCCCTTTCGCTTTTCCGTCTCTCATTCTCTCTCTCTCTCCTCTCTCTTCCTCTCCTCCTCCTCCTCTCGCTCTCTCCTCTCTCTCCCTCCTCTCCTCTATTATCTCATCAAATTTTTCTGTCAAATCTAATAGTACATACACACCAGAAAACACACACACCACAAAAACACACTCACAAAACAACAACACACACAAACACACACAACACCCCAACAACAAAAAACCACACACATACACACACACACACACAAACACACACACACACACACACACACACACACACACACATATATATATATATATATATATATATATATATATATATATCTGTCTCTCTGTCTATCTCGCTTTTCCTGTCTCTCATTCTCTCTCTCTCTCTCTCTCTCTCTCTCTCTCTCTCTCTCTCCTCTCTCTCTCTCTCTCTCTCCCTTTCTCTGTCTGTCTCTCTCTCTCTCTCTCTCTCTCTCTCTCTCTCTCTCTCTCTCTCTCTCTCTCTCTCTCTCTCTCTCTCTCTCTCTCTCTCTCTCTCGCTCTCCGTCCTTGCCCAACTCAGGCACGTCCGCTCTACCATCCACAATCCCAGGTCCTTAGGATCAGCCAAAAAGGCATCACGATATTAGATGTTATTTCAGTGACTCAGAAATAACACGGTCTTGAACCCTTCTCTTTTGTTATCTCTGCGTGCGTACAAAAGTATGCGTGTTATTTCCATCTATCTTTTATCTTTTTTACTCTTTTTTTTTTTACCCTTTTCCATTTTTTGTTTTCTCTCTCTCTCTCTCTCTCTCTCTCTCTCTCTCTCTCTCTCTCTCTCTCTCTCTCTCTCTCTCTCTCTCTCTCTCTCTCTCTTCTGACGAACGCGATAACGCCTGATTTACTGTACCCCCTTCTCATCGCTGCGTCAAAGGTGTTGTTGTCAGCCCCAGCGTCGAGTCATTTTGGGAGGCAAGGCGGAGACCGAGGTTGCTAAAAGGTCAGTCCCAGTGCACGAAGGTCCTCGCACAAGTGTCAACTCATTCAGGGCGGCTGAATAGAGAGTAGTCTGAAAATACTTGAGACTTTACAAAGTTAAGAAGAGGGGGGGGGGGGGGGGAGTCGAGTTTATAAAGAGTGTACCGGAACTATGTACCAATTACATGGTGGTGTGATGAATTAGCCTTTGTCTGCTGAACTATGAGGATCAGTTGTCATACTGATAAACGCGGTGCGCACGTACATATGTTCCCTCATATATGCATGTGTACTTAGGATGTTCAACCATGGATTCGGATGCATTCTCGCACGTAAACAGATACATATCCAGTCACACATACACATACATAATATTTTCCGCCCCATCACATTCTCTCTCTCTCTCTCTCTCTCTCTCTCTCTCTCTCTCTCTCTCTCTCTCTCTCTCTCTCTCTCTCTCTCTCTCTCTCTCTCTCTCTCTCTCTCTCTCTCCCTCTCTCTCTCTTTCACGCACACACACACACACACACACACACACACACACACACACACACAGTCCAGTCACATTATTCACAGTCTCGACTAAAGACCTTTCTTGTCTTCTCTTGATCTGTATCTGCCGGAAATCACACTTTTTTCTTTTCTTTTTTTCCTCGAATTTGCATGTATAACTAGTCAACACGGGGAAACTAGTCTCCGACCTGTCTCGCGCAAGGCAGTTATTAAGTCAAATAAAGGGATGTTTCATTATTCGTGTACCAAATCTGGAGATAATTAGTTCCCGGGAATGTTTTAAGTGATTTTTTTTTTTCCTTTTTTTAAGTAAAGGGTAACGAGAAAAAAAAAAAACTGACTGAACTACTGGTTCTATTGCAGACATTGTTCGTGCATATATTACGATGATTTTTTGTTACTACTACTACTACAACTACTACCACTGCTACAAGTGACTATTACTACCATAGCTTTTACAACTATTGGCTACTGCTTCCTACTACAGCCATAATTGGGTACTATTACACTTACTATAAAGACTACTGTAACTATACATGTTATTGGTATTACTACATCTACTTTCTTTCTTTAATTAAGCCCTAATTGATAAATTTACTCTGTCTACTTCTGTTTTTTTTCCCTACAACTAATAGTTATTACTCTGCTTATACTAATAGTGTTGTAACAATGCGTCTATCACACACATACACACGAAGAAACACTCACTCTCTCTCTATCCTTCTCTTTCCCTCTCCTTCTCTCTCTCTCTCTCTCTCTCTCTCTCTCTCTCTCCTTCTCTTTCCCTCTCCTTCTCTCTCTCTCTCTCTCTCTCTCTCTCTCTCTCTCTCTCTCTCTCTCTCTCTCTCCTTCTCTGTCTTTCTTCCTCTCATTCTCTCTCTCTCTCTCTCTCCTTCTCTGTCTTTCTTCCTCTCTTTCTCTCTCTCCCTCTCTCTCCTTCTTTGTCTTTCTTCCTCTCTCTCTCTCTCTCTCTCTCTCTCTCTCTCTCTCTCTCTCTCTCTCTCTCTCTCTCTCTCTCTCTGTCTCTCTTCCTCTCTCTCTCTCTCTCTCTCTCTCTCTCTCTCTCTCTCTCTCTCTCTCTCTCTCTCTCTCTCTCTCTCTCTCCCTCTCTCTCTCTCTCTCTCTCTCTCTCTCTCTCTCTCTCTCTCTCTCTCTCTCTCTCTCTCTCTCTCTCTCTCTCTCTCTCTCTCTCTCTCTCTCTCTCTTGTTCTCTCTCTCTATATATATATTACTGTTGCCATTTTTATAATTTTAATTATCACGAACTTTACAATCATATTATTATTATAATTACATTTTTATCTAGCGGAGGAATTATAATCGATATGAGGAGTCAACAGCAATATTAAAAAGAAATAAATTTTACGAGCAGTTTTTTTTTTTCTCTCTCTTTATAATCTTCTTGTTTAGTTTTCTTTGCAGATGCGTTCAAAGATGATAATGTAAATTATAATGATGATAATGACGGCGAAGATAATGATAATGGCAAAGATGACAATGTTGGTGACAATAATAATAACAATAATAATAATAATAATAGTAATAATAAAATCTAAATAGTCTATCAACTCTAACGAAAGTGTTATTCTCGCCAAAAAAAGATATTTGAAAAGGCGTAGGAAACAAAAAATATTTACCAAAGGTAAGGGAAACGAGAAGAAAGACAACGAATTAGGAAAGAAAATGTAAAAACAAATATTCTACTAAGCATTGCACTTGTTATTTACTTAATTTGATTTCTCTCCCTCCCTTGCGCTCCAATTCAATTACCTTAGTTGCTTGTCCACTTCATTTACACCCGTCTATGCATCTGTTCCTTCCTCCCCCCCCCCCCTCCCTCCCTCTCCCTCCCCCTGTTCTCCATTCTCGACTGAGAACGATCGAGACAGACTAAGACAAAGAGACAGAGAACGACGGATATTGGTAAAGTGAGTGATTGGGTGAGTGATTAACATGATCATCATGATTATTACTATTATCAAGACTGTTTGCCACTCTGAAAGTCTGGTTTGTCCCAAGGACCACACTGTTCATTTCTTTAAAATTCACAGAAAGTGGGAACGGAAAATGCAAACGAGCATGCAAATAAAAATTATGAACCTCTCGGTAATTATAATGATATACTAACTATATTCAGGTATGTATAGACAATACATACACAATGTGATCGAAAGACTTATGAACAGCAAACAAGAAATAGAGAGACGTGGAATTATCATGAACTTTGGATTTCAGATAAGTACTAAATATTGGCTTCATGATTGCAAGTCGTCGGTAACAATGGATGAAAATGTTGCCATCAATGGAAAGTTTATATTTATATGTTATTAGTATATCTATTTGTAAATTATTATAGACCAGGTTAGACTTTGTCAAAAAAGTATTCTTTTCAACAAAACAGCTACCGAGTCGGCCAACCAGAACCAGCAAATGAACAATCAAGGTTATAATTAAGTGGCCTGTTGCTGCCTTTCTGCATAGCTGCCGACCTGAGTGACCTCTGACCTCGAAAGGGGGACGTTATCTCCTTGGAGAACACTCGTGAACCGCCAAACACGAGCAAGTGTCAACAAACACCTGTTAACTTTTCCCGAAGCCAAAGAGGATTTACTCTGGTCTCGATCCTGGATCCTTCAACGTGCGAGTCAGAGACGATACCGATGCTGCCACCAAGATCTAAGGAAACTTTTCAGAAATTGGGTTTTACATATATTTAACTCCGTTTCAGACACGGCGCAGCTCAATATAGTATGTAAATGAGGTAGTTCTCTATTGCACATTTCAATGATAACTAAAGGGTCATTATTCAAAGAAAGCGTATATTTAACATAGATAAAAACAAAATCAAACAAGCGTTTGATAATGATAGAGCTAAAGTTATAATCATAATAATAATAATAATAATAATAATAATAATAATAATAATAATAATAATAATAATAATAATAATAATAATAATAATAATAATAATGATAATAATAATAATAATTAGATATTAAATAGCAAATCGTCAGTAACGATGAATATATAGCATCACGTGTATTCTAGTTATCGTTTCCATTTTCTGTGAATTTTGCAAACACCATAATAATTCTGTCAGTAAAATCTGTCAAATAAACTAATTATTCTGCGATTGTGAATGTTGCATTATTAGTATTTGTTTGCCATTATGATTTGCATACTAGAATTTAGCATCGTTCTTGATACCTAGACATTTTTTTTTAATAAAACCATTATTTTTCGTTATTTGGTCATCAGCAATGTCATATATTAATTTTGGCTGCAATGCACTAGAATTTAGTATTCTTTACATTACTATCTTCATACAATATTTCGCTCTCTCTCTCTCTCTCTCTCTCTCTCTCTCTCTCTCTCTCTCTCTCTCTCTCTCTCTTACATTACATTACATTACATTTGTCTATTAATTCTCTCTCTTTCTCTCTCTCTCTCTCTCTTACATTACAAAATTCCACAAAGCTAGTTTTCCAAAAAAAGAGGAAACAAAAAATACACCCCAAAAAAATTATTCTCTCAGAAAAAAATCACAACCGAGAGAAAGCAATACTTAAAAAAAAAAAAATAATGAAAAAGAAAACAAAAGCAATCCTGAAACGAATAAAATAAAATGAAATAAAAAGGAGAAGACGAAGAAGAATATGAAAAGAAAGAAAGAAAAGAAACAAAAAAAAAAAAAAACGAGAGACAAGGGAAGATGATAGACGTCATCAAAGGTCAAATGGCGGAATAGCTAATCCTCCTGAAGGGCGTCACACAGCGACACCGCCCTCCTGCTCCGTTGTCTCTCGCTGCGGAGGAATCACTGACGAAGCTCGCGGGAAAAAGGTATTTTTAAAGAGGGGAATTTCGGGTCAAGAGAGAGAGAGAGAGAGAGAGGGAGAGGGAGAGGGAGAGGGAGAGGGAGAGAGAGAGAGAGAGAGAGAGAGAGAGAGAGAGAGAGAGAGAGAGAGGGAGAGAGAGAGAGAGAGAGAGAGAGAGAGAGAGAGAGAGAGGGAGGGAGGGAGAGGAAGGAGAGGGGAAGAGAAAGAGAGAGAGAGAGAGAGAGAGAGGGGGAGAGGGAGAGGGAGAAGGAGAGGGGAAGAGAAAGAGAAAGAGAGAGAGATTTTTTTTATTTTTTTTGGTTCATTTATCTCTGATTATGTTTTATCCTATGCTTTTATTCTTAGTAATCGTTACTTATTTACCAATTTGTTTATTTCCTTATTTGTGATTATACTGGATTTATTTATCTTCTCATCTGCATCCATTCATCACTTTTATCGAGTTAGTTCATCCATTCACTCATTTACAATAATTACTATAATTTTTTTTTATCACTACCGTCTCAAAAACTGTTTTTTTCCTAATATTAATTCAATGAAACAGCCGTGGCATATTCATCAAAATTACTTCATTAAAAAAATTATTCCCCCCCCCCCTTGATTCTTACATTATTTCTAGTAATTAAAAGTTTGGAGTCTTTCTCTGACTTGCTTGAGAGGAAATCATTTTTATTCTTTACGAATTAATTAATTATTCTGAGTGACTTGGTAGAATCTGTTTATGAATCTACCTATCTATCTGTTTGTTTTATCTGTTTGTCTACCTATCTATCTGTTTGTTTTATCTGTTTGTCTACCTATCTATCTGTTTGTTTTATCTGTTTGTCTACCTATCTATCTGTTTGTTTTATCTGTTTGTCTATCTGTCTGTCCTTATTTACCTATCAATCTACCCATCTATCTATCTATCTCTATCCGTTTGTCTATTTATTTGTTTATCTATCTATGTCTATGTATGTATGTATGTATATATGATGTATGTATGTATGTATATATGTATGTGTATGTATGTATCTATTCATCTATCTACCTACATATCTACCTATCTATCTACTTTCATTCGCATTTCACTCACATTTTGCAGACAATTAAAACTCA
>NC_061831.1:4372379-4374879 GCF_019202785.1 Penaeus chinensis
GATCATTGACGTCAGAGCAACAATGACGTCATAGAATATCTCCACCAATCACGAAGAAGGAAAGGTAGGGTAAAGTCCCCGGATTGGAGATGTCCCAACACCGGGGAAAATAACAACTTCACACATTTATTCATTATTATTATTATTATTTTTCCAAACCGGGAATGTTTGAAATTGTGATAAAACTAATGATACACATACTTCCCATTTCTTCCTTTATTATCTATAATAATAACCTCACCTTAATGTTTCTCAACGCTTCACGTATAGATGAAAGTGCTAGCTTTACCCACGATAACAATTTACCATAAAGTGAAAAGTTAAAGGTAACATAGCGTTCCTGGGCGGGGCTGCATTAGGTGTCAACACAGGCTGTACTCAAGGTATTCTTCAGTCTCACTCCACCAAATGTCAAGTAGAACTTCAAATATCGAACCCAAGCGCAGGGGGTTGGATTCCCTATGCAGGCGCACGGAGGGGGAAAAGCGCGATTTTTGTTCATAAGTTTATGCTTGTTTGTTCGTGTGTGTTTCCCTCTCTCTCTCTCTCTCTCTCTCTCTCTCTCTCTCTCTCTCTCTCTCTCTCTCTCTCTCTCTCTCTCTCTCTCTCTCTCTATTTATCTATCTATCTATCTATATATATATATACATATATATACATATATATGTGTATATATACGTATATGTATATGTGTGTGTATATATATATATATATATGTATATGTATATATATGCATGTATGTATGTATGTATGTATATATATATGTGTGTGTGTGTGTGTGTGTGTGTGTGTGTGTGTGTGTTTGTGTATGTATATGCATAGATATGTATATATATAAATAAAATATATATGCATATATATATGTATATAATCATATTACATACACACATTACATATATATATATATATATATATATATATATATATATATATAAACACATGCATACATATGTATATGTATATATATGTATATGTATACACATGGAAATGTGTTTATATATACATATATATACATAGATTGTTACACCTGGTATGTCATTAATATAATTCAAACGGAAGGGCAGCTTCGCTGACTCAAATCT
Organism: Penaeus chinensis; assembly: GCF_019202785.1. Classification (NCBI taxonomy): domain Eukaryota; kingdom Metazoa; phylum Arthropoda; class Malacostraca; order Decapoda; family Penaeidae; genus Penaeus; species Penaeus chinensis. The sequence goes on from NC_061831.1 coordinate 4,373,462, forward strand.
TCCTAATGAGGTTGCCAAAATTCTAGAAGAAAAGTAAAATAATGTATGTATATAATCATATATATATATAAACATATATAATTATACACACACACACATGTTTGTGTGTGTGTGTGAGTTTGTATGGTATATATAGGGAACAGGAGAGATCTAGTGTATGAATATGTATATATCAATATACATATACATATATATCTACGTATACATATACATATATACATACATATATATATATATATATATATATATATATATATATATAACATACACACACATCCATAAATGTATAAACATATATATATATATATATATATATATAAATATATACATATATACGTACATATGTACATATGCACACATCCATATATGTGTCTGTATCTGTATTTGTATGCATACATATGCATGTATACATACATACACACACATACGTGCTTCTACATGGCCCAGTTGCCCCAAGGCGATCCCTCGGCCGCGAGAGATGCCCAAATAAGCCCCGATTGACGGGGCACAAAAGCGGCGCAAGTCAACCTCCCTGGGTTTTAGGGCTTTCAAAGGCCGATTAATTGACGGCGTGAACAATGGATGAGCTTGTACCAGGAAGCCGTAACCTGCACGTGTTAAGCATGGCCATGAAATCGCTGGTTAGACGTGTGATTGAGGCGGTTTGTCAGGATCATTACGCAGTATCAACGGGATGATTCGCTAATCTGCTTGTTACGGCGAGATTCGGACAGTCAGATCCTCGTGTCGATGATATGCTCAGATTCAGGGACATAATGTGCTCATTGTGTGAGGATATGCTGACTTACACTCAGACTGAGATGATATGCTGCGCGTCTTCTTGATATGCTTAGACAAGGACTCAGATCATATGTTCAGGGCGTGACGATATGCTCGCAATTCTGTTGATATTTTGAGCGTGGGATATGCTCGGATCCACGTATTATACTCAGGTAATCAGAGTGTACAGTAACAAAATGCTAACACCCTCTATCCTTGGGCTCAAATAATATGCTGAACATGTGGTAATATGCTCGTAACGTCGTAGGTCAGACACTGATGATACAGAATGTTCAGAGTGTGATAATATGCTTGCAACTTTGTAGTTCAGTCTCTGATAATATGTGATAGACTATGTTCGTATCCCCGTAATATGCTCAAACTCACATAACATGCTCAAACAATATGCTCACATCCTCGTAGTTTAAAGTCAGATAATATACTCGCGTTCCTATGCCATGCTCAGAATCAGCTAACACGCTCATTACTAATACTACTAATACGCTCGTATCCCCATTCACCTCTCTCGTTACCATCCGATCACCTTTAGATTCGACGAAAAACAACCTCATGTAACTCATGCAAATGGCGTTCGATTGCGAAACGTTTCCTCTTTTTTCTTTTTCTTTTTTCTTCTT
>NC_061831.1:4389879-4399879 GCF_019202785.1 Penaeus chinensis
GGATTATGGAGGTGATATAGTTACTGAATGTGAATTTGGAGGAACTCTAATATTAGTTTTTGGCTTGGGATTTTGTATCTGTTCTGAGGGAATTGTTTGGAAGGATTCTGGCAAGTATTCTAGCGACAAAAAAGTAATTGTGTGTTTGTAATGTTTAGAAGGATAGAAAGCTAGTGGTTAGTCTGTATACTTTAAGGCATTGACCTAGAAGAGGTTTGTAATCGGTACTTGCCTAAATGTCTCCCGCCTGATGACTGAAAAGTTCTAGAAATTATATGTTCGAAACGCGACTAGGATTTCTTGTGGTTTCAAGGATGAATAAAGGAAAGCGCATTTAAGGCGTGGTCTTGTGAGGAAATTTGTGTGCATTTTAGCTACAGTATGTACCTTTACCTACTATTTTTATGATGTTCCTCAATGGTTGCATTAACATTATAACTTTTGAATAAAATCTGCTTCAAATTACATTTTTGATAAATAGTATGCTTGTAATTATCACATTTGTGGTATCTTTCCTTTAATGTAATGTTTTATGAAACAAATTTACAAGAGGATGAAGTTCTGAACTCAGATTAACAAACAAACCCTGTACCAAATCTAGAAACTACCCTAAAGATTGCCGAATCTAGGAGTTTTACCCCAGAACCCCCTACCAATTGCTGTATTTCCTTACCAATAAGTTTGTCCTCCGAATCCCCTTCTGTTCGGTGTTTCTCTCTAGTCAGATATTTTTGTATGTTTTTACGGTCTGTGTAGTAACACAAAGAAACATGATACTAGTTGGCATATTTTAGTAATAAGCCATGTCTTCGTTGTAGTACTTGATGGTGTCCTGTAAGGATCATGAGTGACAGAAAAAATTGGTTATGTTAAGATATTTAAGTGCTTATTGTAGGCTGACTATGGGAGGGCACTCATATTTTTTTTTTTTTTTTTACTTTCATGAAGATTGTTCAATGTTTTGAGGAATGCATCAGTAGTATAGGGGAATATGTAAAAAAAAGAAGATTTTAGAGAGAGAGAAAGAGAGAGAGAGAGATATAGAAACGTTTTCTGTCATAGATATGATTAATTTAGATGATTTCATTAAAGAATAATAGTTGTGTATAATAACATTTCATATAAAATTGTGTTTACTAAATACTTGAACGTTTGTAAACCAACATATCTAAGCAGCATAGAATAAAATAAAAATAATAAAACAGAAAATTTAAAGAGTTGAGAATTTCTGTTTCTGACCCACCTTTGGGTCCCATTGCAAAAGCAAGTGATGCAACATGACCCAGCGGTGAGTTGCATCGGCACGGAAACTGTTAAAACTTAGCATGCATCATTCTTCAATACTTTATCCACTTTATCAGTTTATTAGTTTTATATCTGAAAATTTAATAAACGAAGCAGGACAAGTGAGAACAGATGGAGTAACGTACCTGTTTTGGCAGATCGCATGGCCGTCAAAAAAGCCCGCGCACATTGGGTTGAAAAAATATAATTATGTATATTGTATTTATAAATATTAACTTACGTTTACTATAACTTATTCTATCTAATTTATCAATAAAAAACAAAACCCTCTAGTTGTACAGATCCTCTTTTGCACAAGATCAAGATAGAAATTAGTCAGATGGAAGTGGTCTTTACCATCCTCCTCTGGAAGGCTTTCCACATGCGTGCGGTACATGCAGAAAGCATCAAATTCGTGCGGAAAAGCAAAAATTGATTGAAAAAGTACAAGTGACCTTAATACTACAATTGGGTTTTAATGTTTTCAGTCATATTGTGAACTCTGCATGTTGTGTTTGCAGACCCCTTAGAATAATATTGTCCAGGCTTGAAACCAGTTGTATGTCAAAATTAGTGAACTAGTATCTCCACCAGTGTTTCAAGTGTATGTTATATTTATTTAATTATTTTTACTTTTTTTTTTTTTATATGACCTTTTTTTTAAACAACTGCTGATAGATTTTAGGATGGTCTACACAAGCCTGTTGAAGTTCCAGGGTGTCTTTCAAGAAGAGTGAAAATAAATTTCTTCTTGGTAGATTTGATATAAAAAGAATTAGGTTTCCTCAAATTTTCAGCACTTAATGACTTGATAATTTAGTGAATTCTTTAAAGATATCCAAATCCGTAGCAAGCCGTTGCAGGAGTTTTATAGGAAAATACACAAAAGTAAATATGTTATGAGTAATTTCTTGACCCTTCCCATCTCCCCATGTGGCATTGAGTTAATCATAGACTAGCTGGCAGCTTTATCCTTATATATGTATACGCTCAAGACTCTAAAGGCCCTATCACACTAGGCAACAGATAAAGTGCTCAAGTAAACAAACCTGGCGCCATCCAAGTGAGGTTCTGGGAATCGCACGGGCATTCTCATAGATATCACATTATTTTAGAGAAATATGAGTATGTGTATTGTATACAGAAATATTCTAGATTATTAACTTCTGTATACATTAAATTGTTCTTATTTATCAATAAATAACATTCTGGTTGTATAGAATGTTTGAAGCACAAGATCGAGACGGAAATTGGTTAGTTAGAAATGGTCACAATGGTCTTCATCTGGGAGGCATTCTGTTTGCATGTGATACTTGCTGAAAGCCTCAAATTCAGATGGAAAAGAAAATAATTTATGGAAAAAGTGCTCGTGTCGTAGGCCTTTAAGGGGCATTCAATGTCCATCAACATTTAGGAGAGAATATTATACTCTGTTGCTCTTAGAGAGTGAGGGACAAGCCCAGCCTCCCCATCCCCAGAGGTAGGTCACAGGAAAGATGTTTTTAGAAGGAGGAGGAACTAGGTAACAGCTATACTATTTACTCTATAACACCACCTGAAACCCTGGGACTGATAGAGATACAGAGAACAGAAATGGAGCTGTAAAAGTGAGGAAATGGTACATCATTCAAACACTGATGGCTTAATTTTTTTTTCTGATCTATCCATAACTATTGAACCAATTCTGACAAGACTTACGTTGTTGGAAAGAGGATTAGAAATTATGATTTTTAGAATAATGTAGACATTTTATTTGAAGACAATACATGCACCTCAACAGAACATTTCAAACAAGCACAGATATAGAAATTATTATTATTATTTTTATTTTTTTATTTTTTTCAATTCTTGCTAATTGATATTGTTCAATGTTGTCAAGGGTATATATCTGATTTTTTTCATCAATATACTTAGTGTATTAACACAGTCCATTCCAAGAACATTACTAGATATATTTTTTCCTCGTTCCCCATGCTGAGGTCATCTTTTAGACGGACAACATGATACAGGCTGTACTGAAAGAAAAAGCTGAGGCTGATGTCCCTATTCCAATGTCTTAGATTTTTGTACTATTCCCATAGTATCATCACAATCATCATCATCATTGTCACAAGACAAAACTACAGTGGATAGTGCCTTGTACCTAGTGCTAGTGGATTAACTTACATTTAAATCTTAGTAAATAAACTAAATAGGTGAAAGGAGTGTGATTGCTGTTGTTTCCCATAATACATGTTTGACTTTATATTTATTTAGAGGAACAAGTCTTGAATGTGTTGAAAGAATGGTAGGAAAATGTATATAGTTTGTAAAATAAACAAGTATTTGTTTAGTGATGCTTTGCATGAATTTCATCACATTTTTTTGTTGTTGTTTCTTACAGGAATGGGCACTTCTATACCATACTGGGATTTCCTGGGTAACACTATGGTTACCAACAATTATATTCGCTTGACCGGAGATGTCCAGAGTGTGCGAGGAGCCGTTTGGAATAAGGTTCCATGTTTTGTGCAGAATTGGGAAATGCAGATTCAGTTCAAAGTACACGGTCGGGGGAAGGATCTATTTGGAGATGGCTTTGCCTTCTGGTAAGTGCAGTTCTTAAAGTATTTTCATGAATTTCCTTCCAGATTTGTTTCTTTTATGTATGTTAGTATTTTCTTATTCAGAGGTGCTTTCTGTTCATTCGGTTGGTGTAATTTCCAGTATTTTATGAGAAATGTGGAAAAAAAGTGTGAAATACTTATGACACAATAGGGATTTCATTCCATATAGAGGTAAAGAATATGGATGAATTGCTGTTTTGTATGAAATGGTTTTTAATATGGAGCCGCTTCAGTATATGTATGAATAAAGTACTTGAAAGGGAAAATCTACTCTAATGCAAAGCAGGAAGTATGCTTGCACGAGTTAGTGGTAGCAAGAACATTTGACTATATTTAACCTAATGCCGATGGGTATGACATGTACGTACGTGCTATGCCCACTGTGAGTACTTGTTTGATTATTTTTACACATAGATGGCTACACTTATACTAAGTCACCAATAAGCCAGTTATGAGTACTGCCTGTCTTACCCGTTTACCCTTTTCTTTTATTTATGAAATATTTTACGTTATCTTAGTTTGATGTTACTGATGTTAAAAAACATAATAATTATAATGTTATAATAAGAATAACATCGATATTCATAGCACTAGTAAAAAATATGTTTTTTCCCGCCATTTCAAATCAAGTACGGTCACAAGGTCTACTAATTGACTTTTATGGCTAAGCACTTGCAGAGCCATCTATGGGCAGACCATTCACAAAAATATAGAAAATAGGCGCACCATTTTTCCCCATTTTTTGTTCATTTTCCCCAGCGGCATTGGGTTAAGCAAGTGTATCTTTATCTATTAATGTTAAAAAACAGTGTAACAGTTTATTTCCTATAATTTCATTTCCTGTGTAATAACTACAAAGAGCTTGTTTAGTTTTGCTTTTGATACTTCTTCTTCTTCTTCTTCTTCTTCTTCTTCTTCTTCTTCTTCTTCCTGCTATTAGTAAGTGTCCCTGTTATTTCCAATAGGTGGAGATTCCCTTACAGGTAACTGCATGTAATCTCACCAAATAAACCTGGTCAAAACTTGTAGCCACCACTCCTTGTATATCTTTGATAGTTAGTGAAACCTACTATTTACTTTATCTATCTACTTATTTGGTCTTGATTTTTTTTTTTTTTTTTTCTGTTTAGGTATGTGAAGGACCCAATGGCCGAAGGTGACGTTTTTGGCAGCAAGGATTTCTTCACTGGATTAGGGGTTATTGCTGACACCTACAGCAACCACAATGGCCCACATAATGTAAGATGCAGGTCTTTCCTGTTGATTTATTACGGTGATATTTTATTCTGAAGATAGAATATGTATTTACAGTTTTAAAGAAATTGAATCTGGAATGCTTCTTACTGCTTGTATTGTAATAATTCATTTTAAAGTTTCACAATGGCTTCTCAAGTCTGGATTTTGAAGAAGAGTAATTGCTCGAACCACAGTACCAGACATAGAAATCCAGATAACATCAGAAAAAAATATATAGATAATCTTTACCAGATCCAATATTTATCCCCTGCAGTCTCTCTCCAAACGCTCAACTCCATTTTTCATTTGTACAGCACGGTCACCCATATATTTCTGCGATGGTGAATAATGGTACTCTTCACTACGATCACGATCGAGACGGAACTCATACACAGCTCTCTGGATGTGTGGCAAAGTTCAGGAATTTAGATTATGACACTTACCTGTCAATCAGATATAAGCATGACACACTAACAGGTAAGATAGTGATATGGGCAGTATGGTATGCTTATCATTTCTTAATTCATGTAATTATTGTTGATGATGTGTTCATTATCTGGATTGATGGAATGTATAGTTTGAAATGTCTTCTTCGTCTTCATCTTATGACTTGTCTGCTTACATCGTAATTCTATTCTCTACCTATTTTTTCCTCATTCTCTTTCTCCTTTTCACCTACTTTTTCCCCTTCCTCTTTGTCCTCTTTTCCACCTACTTTTTCCTCTTTCTCCTGTCCTGTTTCATCTTCCTTCTCTTCTCCAGCTTTTTCCTCTTCCTCTTTTTATCTTACTTCTTCCATCTGTCCTCCTTCTACTTCGTGTTATTCATGTGAAAGTTTTTCTCTTTGCTTCTCCATGTTGAACTACTTTTTCTTCTCCTCTTCCTTCAATTCTTGTTTATCTTCTTTTTCCTTAGACATCTTCTCTTTCCTTGTTTATCATCTCTCTCCTTTGCTTTCCACTAATTCTGAAAGCATCAGTTAATTGTCTGGATCTCGCCACAGTTTCTATCGACATTGACAACAAGAGAGCGTTTAAGGAGTGCTTTACGGTGGGGGGAGTCATACTACCCACCGGATACTTCTTCGGCGTGTCAGCTGCCACTGGGGATCTTAGCGATGCCCACGACCTAATATCTATGAAATTATACGATATTTCCACCCCGGATGATGTGGGTATTTTGGAGTTTCCTTTCTGTGTGTTATAGCTTTTATTTTGTAGATCTTGCTGAAATTTTTCTTTTTCTTGTCATAGTGTAATTGAAATTAATGTTAGGGGAAAGAACAGTAGGAGAAACCAGCATGTGTTGACTGTGAATATTAAAGTCGTTTTGAGAATAAAGACTAAACTTGATGAATTGTAATGATAGCACCTGCAGAATTAATAGAAATCATGAATTATACATTTTATATTTGTAGGTGAATATTCAGTTGAGCATTTGACTGTATAGATAACCTTTGAATATATATAGAAATATTAATTCATTTGTGAGAACTTCCTGTTGTGTATGTGTGGAAAAAATAAGATTATATGTTGCAGAAGTTCAAGGAATTTAGGTTGTGGATAATTTTTTTTTTTTTTTTTTTTTTTTTAGAAAGGAGTATAAAATTACAAATAGGCATTATTTTTTCCTTCAGGATATCCTTCAAGACCGAGCCAATGTTATGCCGTCTGCCTCATTTTTTGAGCCACCAAGAGGTAAGTTGTAAGCAGTTTTATGTCCCATTTGTTTTGTCATTTGTCATCTCATCACACACACCAAACTACACCATATACCACATTACATGCACAAGACACACTACAAACACTACAGACATTGCGCAGATTATACACACTACACGCACTATATGTGTCACACACCACATACACCATATAGAGTTTCAAAGAGGTATATAGGTGGGTTGCTTTGGAGTAAGGTTCATTGATCTGTTATTATCTTTGAAATTTAATTAGTCAGTGCAATTAGGATGATTATAAACATAATTATGATTTCTCAAAAAAACTAAATGGTTCTTATAACTAAACTCGGGCTGCAATTTACTTTGCTGACAGAAAAGTAATGCAATACTTACTTATTTACACATTGACTTATTACAACTGGTCAATGCATGATTAAGAGCTATCTGATTTGGATTCTGACCTGGGCCCTTCATTTGCAGATCACGTTGACGATCCCAAACCTTCAGAGTTGTCGACATGGAAAAAGGTTCTTCTCCTCATTTTTGGAGTGATTGCAATCTGCGGCTGTGTCTTCATTGGAGGCTTGTTCTACGTTAAACAGAAAGAGCAGCAGCGAAAGCGGTTCTACTAGAAATTTGATGTTTCCTTTCGAATAGGGGAAAATATTTTTAATGAGAGTGAGAGTGACTGGAAAAAATGTTTTTAACCTCTGTTATAGATGGAATTCTTTTAGCTGATTTTTAGCATTTTTTCTTTTTCTTTCAGTCCTTCATAAAAAAAAAGTTAAAAGAATTAGAGCGTTACCAAACAATTTTAAGTTGAGAACTTAGTAATTGACAAAAGGCATTATCTTTTTTATGGTTGAATGATATTGTGAAAGTTTCAGTGTAAAAAGTCAGTCATAGTTATTCTAATTGCATTTTTACTCTAGTGATTTTAAGTAATATATAATGATGTATAAGTGATATATGGCTCATCATTCTGAAAATTGTCACTAAAGATGACAGACGCAGACAATTTTTTTGTACAAGTTTAGGAAGTTTTGGAATTTGTATCAATCTTCAGAAAAAAAAAAGAGTTTGCAAAAGGTGAATGTCTTTGTAAAATGCATAATGAATTTGTAATATAATGTATATTTAATTTATTGGTGTTAAAACAGTCATATTGTGTAAGTTTATTACACTGACTTAAATTTGACAAGAAGCAAATTACCAAATACTGAAGAAATATACTCTTTCAAAGGGCAATTTGTCGTAATACAAAGTTTGATTAGCACAATGCCAGGGTTCTTAAACAGGAACTCTGGGAGAGGAAAAAGTATCCCCCCCTCCCCCCCCTTTTTCTTTCTTTCTTTCTTTTCTTGTGATAAAAGTTGTCTTTTTCCTCCTCAGGATTATAAGAGATTTGTACCGTACTCGGTGGCGATAATGCTTCCTCATTGTGAATATATCTTACTTCCCTGATCTTTGTGTTTTTTAATTAAAGCAACATTTTTATAAGGTTACGGGAGATTTGGTTATATTGAGTGTGTGTGTTGTGTAAATATTTTAATTATGATTATGATTTTTTTTTTTTCTCTCTCTCTCTCTGTTCTCTTTCTGTGTCCCATTACATGTTTGAGTTTTTACATTCAAAGCACTGGAGTGAATGCCTACAAAAACCTGTCATTTGCTCATTGTATCTATACTACCATACCTTTGTGTTATTCATGTTTAATAATTTTGACTTGTTTAGTGAGACATCAATTTATGATTATTTTTCACAAGGTCTGATTTTTTGTTTTTAATCAAAGTGTTGGGGTGCATGGTGCCTGATCGAGCAGCAATTTAAAAATGTATCAATGTCCATTATATTAAGGCCAATGATAATCTGTTTGTTTCATCTACATATTATTGGTAACTGAGTTCTAGTCAGTTCATAATAAGGATCACACACACGTTTGTAAAAGATGATTTAGTGCAAGTTTTGGTTGCGTTTTTGAAATGTTTATTTAACCATATTCCATAAAGATAATTTTTGGGAAAAAAATATTTAGTAAAGCAAGCCTTTTTCCTTTTTTTTTTTTTTTTCTTTCTTTTTCTTGCTTTTCAGTAGTTCACTAAACAATGCCAAAATTATCCGTTTGATAAGACAGTGTATATTTTAATAAAGCTGGATTTATTTTCTGTTTTTTCTTAACATCATGATTGCCAGTATATGTTTGTTTTCAGATGAGTTTTATGAATACCCCATGATATTCCATGATATTGTAAGTAAAGGTGCATGTGAAAATACAGGTATTTTCTAGTGGAGGTTTATTGATGTGTGTCTCTTAACAGGAGTCTCAGGGGTGTATTTGTTGTTGTAGAAAATGGTAAATTCTATTGGAACAGTTTATGCTTGAGCTTTTTAGCTATGGCCATGTTTGTACCTTCATATTCAGAATTTACAGAACGTCTGGCACAGTTAGATACGGACTAACTAAAAAAAAAAAAAAAGTTTTGAGATACATTTTGAATTTTCTCATAAATTTGTTGGTGTATGAATGTAATGCATGTATTTATGAATATGTATGCATATATGTGATGTATGTGCATATGATTGTGTATGTGTTTGTTGCATATATATGCATATATAATTTGAAAAATTGTCAGTAACCATGTTGTTTTCCAACTCTATTATCAGAAAATATTTTGGGGGAGGGGGGCAAAAAGTTACGATTTTCTTTCCTTTTTTATCTTAAGCTCATTTTTGTGTGTATTTGTTTTTGTGAAAATACAGAAATAAAAAAATAAAAAATGTATGGGAATACTAATCCTTTGGATTAGAATAATGTAAAGGTATCATTTTGCTCTTTTGTTTTAATGATTAAGTTCATATGTTTTTTGTTATGTCATGCTAGTGTTGGGTAAAGGAACTGATTAATTATTTACGAATGATTTTTTAAATAAATGAAAATGTGATGCTGTTGTTACTTTATTACCATTTGTAAACAAAATGTGCCTGGATTATAACCATGTCCAATATTTCATTTTTAAAAATAGTTATGTTGTTAGATATCTGTGACATTGCAAAGAAAGGCTTCGGAAAATAAATGCAACTCTTATAAAGACAATAGTTTATCATAGCAGGTCTTGGCATGAAGAATTAGATATGTGAACAGTGCTCATTGCAACAAAGGAAGATAAAATTATAAAATGTGGGTTTTTACAGTGC
>NC_061831.1:4412379-4454879 GCF_019202785.1 Penaeus chinensis
ACACACACACACACACACACACACACACACACACACACACACACACACACACACATATATATATAGCGAGAGAAGGAGAGATAAATACAGATATGCATGTATGTACAACCGTTAAAAAATAATCTCGATTTGCAAGTGCACAAACAAATAATAATCAATAAAATTTAAAAATCGAACTACACCCACAAAAAATATATAATAATAATCTACAACTAATCAAAAGAGAGAAAAAAAATCGACCTATAACCATAAAAAAATCCATCTCGACCTACAAGCAACTAACAACAACAACAAGAACAAAATCCGTTTCGAATTAACAACCGCTCAAATTCAATTGAAGTTCCCACCAATAACGTTCGAGCACGTGTCCCGGCGCCGCCCAATGACTGCCCTCGGGGACTAACCGACCGCAGGCAGGCAGGTAACGAGGGATTGTTCTTGGACCTGTCATTGGTAATGGTCCTGAGCAAGTGGCCTCTAAAAATGTCATTCTTTGGACTACCGGTTGGGGAAAATACAATTATATCCTTAGAGAAAAGTTTGTTTTTGTGACTGGAAGGTAATTTGGGTGAGCGTATAAGGAATTTTTTTTTTCTTTCTCGCTCTTTTCTTTATTTTCCCCAAAAGGGAAATCGAGTAAGCTTTTTCTTCTTCTTCTGTCTGGTAAATATGGCGGGAACTTTGGTCGATGCGGAAGGAAATTGTTTTGGAGACACATTTTCGTGGAAGAGGAGAAAGTGTATGTTCTGTTGTTCAAATGTGAACTAGAAATCTTAATATCTTATCTTAATCATGGATCGTTATCAAGAACACTCGAATAGTTTGACCGCTGTGAAACTACCCATTTCGTCGAAAGCACGCACATTCTTATTTTCTGTCGGTCTACGTCTCCTATCCTTCCCCCCCCCCCCCTCACTCTCTCTCTGCTTGATTTATAGTGATGGATATAGAAATAAATCAAATAATTCGTAGTCACATGTTAGCACACACACACACACACACACACACACACACACACACACACACACACACACACACACACACACACACACACACACACACACACACACACACACACACACACACACACACACACACGCGCACACACACGCGCGCACACACACACACACACACACACACACACGCGCGCGCGCGCGCACACACACACACACACACACACACACACACACACACACACACACACACGCACAGACGCACACACACACACACACACACACGCAAACACGCACGCACGCATGCATCAGAAAACAAATAGTCAACAGGACACCACTAGAGACCTTTGTTCCATCTGCCTTTGTGCTATGCCTTGAGCTCTAGTCACGGGCCACCTTTTAGCCCGGGCATCCATTTTTCGCTGACCGCAGTAGACAGTGACCTTTCTCCAGTACGTGCTTGATGAAAGTCGCTTATCTTTTAATTGGTGTGTAAAACGCCGTCTGCTTCTCTTGCTTTATAAAGAACATTTTGGTGATATGAAATTACTTCGAAGAAAGTAATCTGAGGGGAATATGAGGTAGTATTGTAAATATCTAATTTTATGGAAATAATTATTTCCTAACCAAGTGATTCACGGCGCAGTGCGTGACTTAGAAACAAAATATAAAAGTGCAGTAACTGTAATAAAAGGGTTGGGATCAGGATCACACAAGGTCAAAGACTAAGGAAACAATAAGGTCCGCCCACGCGAGTCACGGGCGGCTCGGGACTACAAATAGCGGGGAAAGGCGGCCGAACAGCACACTTCGGGTAAAGCCTCAAGCACACAAGCATCATGAAGACTCTGGTAAGATTTCTCAAAGTCGGTTGTGCTGTTTCAATTCGTAATATTGTGATCTAAATGTTCTACACGTATCTGCTATTTGTTACTCGTTGCACAAACTTCCCCAGGTTGTATTGGCAGTGCTGGGCGTGTGCTCCGCCTCCCTCCAGCAGGCCTACAACCACGGCTACAACTACGTCCAGCCTCGGTACGTCGGACCCTTGGCATCCACCGTCCCCGCCGGCGTCGACGGAACCATCACTCCCGTGTCTGATACCTACGAAGTGGCCGCCGCTCGTGGCGCCTTCTTCAGGGCCTACCAGGATCAGCTGGCGACCATCGCCGCCCTCCGCTACGGTGCTCCCGCCACCCACTACGCCGTGCACAGTGCGCCAGCTGTGCACACCGCCTTCCCAGCTGGTTACTCCGCCGGCCCCGTCGTCCACCAGGCTGCCCTCAGTTACGGCGTCCCCGGCCAGGTCCGCGACACCCCCGAAGTGTCGGCCGCCAAGGCTGAGTTCTTCCGCCTGTACAACCAGCAGGCAGCAGCAGCAGCCGCGGCGCCAGACTATGATGCTCATCACAACTACTGAATCGAAATTAAACCCTAAAGCAAATGAAATTAGAATTAGAAGAAAATGTATACTGGCGTGTATATAGAAAATAAATTGTCGTAGCATCATTCATCAATGATCTTTGAGGACAAGGACATCCTTTCATTAACGACAACTCAGCTTACTACTTATGTTTATTACTTACACACACACACACACACATATAAATATGTATTTATGTATATGCATATGCTTATATATATGTGTAATATATATATATATGCATGCGCACAGATATATACATATACATATACAGATATATGTATATATTTATACATATATATGTGTATGTGCATAAATACATGAATATATGTATATATACATATATATACATATGTATATATACATACACACATGTATGCATGTATGTGTATGTATACATATATAAGCATGTATATATGTATGCACACACACGCACACACATATATATATATATATATATTTATATATATGTTAAATATGCGTGCGTGTGTGTGCACACATACATACATGCACACACACACACACACACACACACACATATACATTTATGTATTTATCGTAATCGAAATCGGTCAAATACATCTCTTGTACATTTGTCAACATGAATACGGTTCACATCTCTTTAGGTCAGTCCTCAACTCAAAGCATGCTGTCGGCTACAGCAGGACTTGCAGAAGTCAACAGGGTGCGTCTGAAGCCATAAAATGACGTTTGCCCTTCAATAATGTCTTCATGGATGGAAAGAAGTGAAAGTCAGATGATGCAAGGTAAGGAGAATGAGGAGGATGAGGAAGCATATCGTAGACACAGGACCATGCTTCCATCTGGGCAATGTGAGAGTTGTGAACAGGGGCGTTGTCTTGTAGCAGGCGGACACTTTTAGTCAACATTCCATGCCTCTTGGTTTTGATAGTCTCCCGCAATTTATGTAGCAATAAAGCTTAGTAAGCTCCTGTGATTGTAGTACCTTTTCCCAGGAAATCTATCATCACTATATACTGAGGGTGGACACGTGCCTTTTTGGGGTAATAATGAGTCAGGGTACTTCCATTGTTTTGACTGGGCTTTAGTTTGTGAATCACAGTGGTGGCCCTAAGTTTCATCCTGCGTAAATAGTCTCTTAAAAAGTACACCTGGTTTTCTTGGCACGTTCCTACTTCTGAAAAGGTGTGAGTAGCCGGGGATCTCATCAAGCAGACAACTTTTGCATATGCAGATGGTCATGAATGATCTTGTCCACTAATCTTGACATCTTGGGCTAGCCGGCGGACAGTAATACGGCGACCTTTCAAAAACGGCCACTTGATGGATGGTGTCTTCATCATTGGTAGACTGAGGTCGCCCCGGGAGAGGAGCCTTTTCCACAGATCTCCGACCACACCTGAAGTGGCGATGGCAATGTTTAACAACGTCATATGATAGGGCATCCTTCCCATAAGTTGCTTTAATTTCATCTAAGGTCTCTTGTGGTGTGCGGTTAACCATGTATAAAAACCTGGTCATTCCTCGATACTACGCTTGTTCCATTTTCACACTTTACTATACCTTCACCACTGTAACAGGAAACTTGTTAGGACTGGAAGGACTGGAAATCAACACATGGCCTACAGAGATATGTAGCACTATGCATGGAAAATTTCAGCCTCCAAGGATTAGCGGAAGTGGGTCATGGGAAATCTTTGATGATCGCCTCTCGTGTGTATGTATAAATAGATATGTATATATATGCCTATATACATATATATGAATATATATATATATATATATATATATATATGTGTGTGTGTGTGTGTGTGTGTGTGTGTGTGTGTGTGTATTTATATATAGAGAGATATAGAGCTATATTAATATATCTGTACAAATGCATGTGTATATATATGTATCTATATATTTATATGCATATATATATACACATATATATGTATATATATGTATATATATACATATATATCCATAATATACATGTGTATATATACGTATATATATTTAATACGTATACGTATATATATATATATATATATATAAATACGTATATATATGCATATATATATATATATATATATATATATATATACACACATAGACGTATATATATACACAAATATATATATATATATATTTGTATATATATGTATGTATGGTATATACATACATATATAAATGAATGGTGAAAACACTCTACCGTGTTGATACTATGGTAGAAAAAAAAACACAATGTAAAACTAGATTTATTGAAAGTGAGACAACAGTTTCGGAATCCACCTGGATTCCATCCTCAGACCTGAGGATAGAATATATATAAATACGTACATACAAAACACGCCCGCACACATATGTATATGTGTATATGTATATTCATAATATACATATGTATGTATGTGTACATAAATATATACATCTATTTGTCTATACTGACAGATAAATGTGAAGGAACAAGATATGCTCATAGTACGAACACTGTAGGAAGAATAAGATTACCGAAAGTTCTAATATAAGTTAACAGTTATCAACTATGTAACATACTGTGACCCATATATATAGTTCGATATTGAATGATACCAAAACCTCATCAGATTTAATGTAATTGCTATTATAGCTACCTTTTCATTTCCACATTCATTATTTGAAGGTATGCGCGACCAGATGTTTTGTTAGTTTAAACCTTCATTAATAACAAGAGCATCGATATATTCATATTAATGCGCTCTATTAAATTATTGTAGTGCATTAAAGTGAAGATATCTATGTTTATATTACAGATGAAAGTTTAAATCAATATTTATCTTAATAATCGCAATTAGAGTGAGAATACGTTTGGACACGTATACCCTTATTCATGTATGTGGCTACCAGCTATACATACATACATAATCAAATAGATAAATATATATATATATATATATATATATATATATATGTACACATGGGAAAGGTGCGGCCTTCTAACTTCCACAAAATACGCGAAAAATGCCTTCCTAACCTTGTTGAAAAAAGAAATTGGCGAGAGAAAAGTCAGTGCAGGATGCAGGACTCGACTCTGGCGGCAAAGCGGGGAAATTTCTACTTATAGTTACCGAATAAAGTTCGAATCTTGCCGACAGAAAGAGTATTAGGGGGGGAGGTAGTTCAGCCCCCCCTTGTCCCTCACTTGGTAGGCCTACACCCTTGTTTTCGTCTCACGTACAGAACTAATGTCTTGAATCTGCGGGAAACAAACAAAAACAACAATAAACAGACTAATATATGTGTATATAATATATAATATATATATATATATATATATATATATGTGTGTGTGTGTGTGTTTGACTGCGTAATTCTTTAATGACAAGCAGATGAACATAATTAATTATGATTATCATTGTTGTTATTGTTATCATTATATATATAATATATGTATATATGTATATATATAATATATGTATATATGTATATATATAATATATGTATATATGTATATATATATATATGTGTGTGTGTGTGTGTGTGTGTGTGTGTGTGTGTGTAGGTGTGTGTGTGTATGTATGTATGTATAAATATGAACACGCACTCAGACACACATGCACATACACACACATATATATATATACATATAGACATACATATGTACTAGACATATTTACACACACACACACACACACCGATGATATGTATATATATATATATATGTATATATATACACATGCATATGTATATGCATATATACATACATGCACACACACACACACACACACACAAACACACATATATACACACATATATGTGTGTGTGTGTTTGCGTGTATATATATCTGTGTGTAGATATTATCTACACACACACACATACAAGCACACACACTCACAGAAAAACACACACACGCATATGTATGTATGCATATGTACGTATATTTACAAAAATATACCAAGATTTATACCCGAGTGCATTGTACACTTAGTCAAAAATGAAAGCGACAGGAGGTCAACCGCCGACAAGGCGTGGCTCAACCACACACAGGAGCTACAAATACAGAGGAAAGGACTCCACCTAACACAGTTCAGGTGTCGACTGCAAGGGACAAGCATCATGAAGACTCTGGTAAGATTTCCCTTGATTTCCTTTTGTGAGTCTCCACTTTGATGCTTTCGTTCAAGTATCTGTAATAGCTTCGAACTTTAACTTTGATTTCGAGCATGTGGCTTGTAGAATAACGATGTTGTTTATGGCATCTAGCGTTTGAAAGTAATCGTTATGAATCACATAGTATTAAGTAATATATGATTGTTATAATGTATCTTACCATCCCCAGGTTGTATTGGCAGTGCTGGGCGTGTGCTCCGCCTCCCTCCAGCAGGCCTACAACCACGGCTACAACTACGTCCAGCCTCGGTACGTCGGACCCTTGGCATCCACCGTCCCCGCCGGCGTCGACGGAACCATCACTCCCGTGTCCGATACCTACGAAGTGGCCGCCGCTCGTGGCGCCTTCTTCAGGGCCTACCAGGATCAGCTGGCGACTGTGAACGCCCTCCGCTACGGCGCTCCCGCCACCCACTACGCCGTGCACCACGTGCGCCAGCTGTGCACCAGAATGTAGCAGCTGTGCACCACAGTGCGCCAGTTGTGCACCAGAATGTAGCAGCTGTGCACCACAGTGCGCCAGCTGTGCACACCGGCGTGCCAGCTGGCCACTACTCCGCGGGCCTCGGCCAGGTCCGCGATACCCCCGAAGTGTCGGCCGCAAAGGCTGAGTTCTTCCGCCTGTACAACCAGCAGGCAGCAGCAGCAGCCGCAGCGCCAGACCATCATACTCAATACAACTACTGAGCTGTCAGATAATGAAACTTTTGCAAAACTTTTAAACATTTTGATCGTCAAATAAAGGCCAAGAACTGCATTCTCTTTGTCTTTCTAAACCCGCTTCTCTCATTTTCTCTTCGGTTTCAAAAAAGAATACCCAGAGTGCATAGCACTTCTCGTATACGGAAGATCATTGGCGTAGAACAAAAAGTTGGCAATTTTAGTACTAAATTTTCATTTATATTTTTCCCATTTTTATCGCGGTAAACCTTGATCATCTGTTCAGCTTGTGCTCAGTAAAACACAGGAGAGTTTACCGAGACAGTCACCATTCAAATAAAGTAATTAAATAGACACCAGGGCTGTGCCTATGTGTTAGAGTAAAAGGATTTGGAATTTTGTTAGTGTCGAAAGTTAATACAGAAAGATTTATTAAAGAGTTGTGACACTATCTGTTCCTCCATAATAAGGAGGCTAAAAGACCTTATTCAGAATACGAATTGGTAGAAAAACCCACAATGCACAAACTAGTTTTATTGATTATACATTAATGATAGTAACTAAACCTACGTTAAAAAAGTAAGGTCATAAATCATAATATTCGGTGGATATGACAGCCATTCCTATACAAAAACGAGATATGTTATTGAGAAAAGTCAGATTTATTGATTATACATTAATAATAGTAACTAAACCTACGTTAAAAAAGTCATAATTTAATATTCGGTGGATATGACAGCCATTGCTATACAAAAACGAGATATATTATTGCGAAAAATCATTGCTAAAATATCTAAGCAGGGGTGGATTGTGCACGTTAGAAATGTGGTTAATAACATCAGGTAATAAGTCAAACGTAACTAGCATGCCACAGTAAGTTTATTATATTGTTTTATTCCGTTTATTAGATTTGCTGTTAAGTATCAACTGTCTGCATAAAAAAAAAAAAAAAAAAAAAATCGAGGCAAATTCGTGTTTTATGTTTTTAGCATCATTTTTTTTTTTTTTTTTTTTTAATTCTAGTTACATATAAAAGGGCTCACGAACTGCAATACAGCAAAAAGAAAAAGAAAAAAGTTTTAAAAAATCGTAACCAACAAAAAACAATTAGGGAACTCTGCAAAAAAGAAACAAGGATTTTGTATGCATAAAGGAAACATGCACGTGTGTTCATCTACATAACATTTATTCTTTATATATACATTGTTTATTGTCTTTATACTAATTGTTTAAGTAGACAGTGTACATATATAGGGAGTATGAAAAAAGAACATTAGGAGGGGGAGAAAACAAAACATAAACAGCGAAAAAAGTGATAGAATAGGAAAGGAAGACGAAATTGATTATAATAAATTAAAGGGAAGAAGAAAAATGGAAAATTAAATAAAATGAAAGGAAAACATGCCTTTTGATAGAACAGAGGTAAGAACAAAAATTAAAGAACTGAGAAATAAAAAACGATTAGATGAAACATAAGAAAGGCAAGGAAAAGTGAATGTAAAAATAGATAAAAAGGAAAAGGATGAATGAAAACAATAAAGAATGGACAAAAAAATATATTTTTTCTTCCTAATAAATCATGAACAAGAGTGGTTGTTTGCAACAGAATGTAATATTGGACTATTTCTCTCCAGTAATTGGTAAACACTCAATGGCCGACTTCTGTGGGAAAATCACGTTTTATGACAAACGTTAAAACAAAATGTAATAATAGTTTCGGATTGCTAACTTCTGGTTTTACTTTTCTTCCTTATTTTTTGCATCACAAGGTTTGTAGAAATAAAGATAAATGACCAAATCTTTATGGCATTCTGAGGGCCAAAGCAGAGCTTGGGTGTTACACTGGTCTGGATGGGGAGCGCTGGGAATTCTGCTGCCAAGGTCGTATTCGGTTGAAATTATGACAAGAAGTAAAGCGACTTGTTGTTTTTCTTTACCTTTTAATTGCACGTAAAAATACATGCATTATTTTGTATCATAATTCTGATTTCATTATCTCACGCGGCAGCGTCACGGTTGCTGCTGCCGCCTGCAGGTTGTACAGGCGGAAGAACTCGACACTTCGGGGGTGTTGCGGGCCTGGCCGGGGACGCCGTAACTGAGGGCAGCCTGGTGGATGACGGGGCACGCGGAGTAACCAGCTGGGAAGCCGGTGTGCACAGCTGGCGCACTGTGCACGGCGTAGTGGGTGGCGGGAGCGCCGTAGCGGAGGGCGGCGATGGTCGCCAGCTGATCCTGGTAGGCCCTGAAGAAGGCGCCACGAGCGGCGGCCACTTCGTAGGTATCGGACACGGGAGTGATGGTTCCGTCGACGCCGGCGGGGACGGTGGATGCCAAGGGTCCGACGTACCGAGGCTGGACGTAGTTGTAGCCGTGGTTGTAAGCCTGCTGGAGGGAGGCGGAGCACGCCTTGGACTGCCTGTACAACTGAAGATATATGTAACTAAAACAAGTTTATCCTTTAGATGGCAATATAATTGTAGAGAAAAAAGCTACTGAAACCTAACTGTAACACTCGGGGCTAGATAAGTGAAATTTTACTAGAATCTTGATATCTGTTTAACCTGTCAAGCTTACTTATCTTGCCACCTTGCGTGGCTCTTGCGCCTTCCACATGGCGATTCTGAATACACAACATGTTAACACATACTGCAAACAAACAAAAACACAAACACATATATAAAGTATATATAGTGTGTGTGTGTGGATAAATGTATATAATATTTATATAATATGATATACATATATACACACACACACACACTCGCACACACACACATATGTGCATATATATATATATATATATATATATATATATATAGATTGGTAATATTTGTGTGCGTGAGTGTATGTATATATATATATATATATATATATATATATATATATAAACACGAACACACACATGCGTGTGTATATATACATGTATATATATGTATACTATATATACTGTATATGTATATATGTGTGTATGTATATATGTATATGTATATATATGTGTGTGTATTTATATATATATGTATGTATATGTGTGTATTTACATATTTACATGTATGTATATGTATGTATATATACATATATACACATATACATTATATATATACTCATATACGTATATATATTTATATGTATGTATATATACATATATACACATATACGTATATATTTATATATATACTCATATACGTATATATATATATATATATATATATATATATATATATATATATATATACATATATATACACACAAACACAAACACACACGTCATGAGCTGCTCGCAGCCTATATCGACCTCAAGAAGGCGCATAGTAGACGGATTAGCCTGGCAGCAAGTGCCATGAACTCAGTCAACAAGAGTATTTGGAGATGCCGCTACCTGTGCAGAAGGACCAAGTTACATGTCGAGGCTTTGATACTGCCAGTTTTGCTTTATGTATGGAAGATCTGGATTCTATCTTGTGCCTTGTAGTCGCGTCTTGATGCAACAACAGGTCCGGATTATGGGGTACAGTTGGCATGCCCATGTGTCCAACCGACGACTACACCGTGAGACCGGCATAAGACCTGTTACCTGCACAATCAAGGATCGCCACCTCAGATATACGGGCACCTAGCTCGATTCCCTGTAGATGGCTTTGTCCATCAGGTTGTCTCTGCCCGAGACAATCCTGGGTGGAGGAGGCCCGTGGGACGACCTAGGAAGTCGTGACTTTGGCAGATTGACCAGACCTGTCAAGGGAAGTTAAAGATGGGCCGAGAGCCTACCTGGCAACTCGCCATGAGGAACCCTCGTGGTTGGAAATGAAAGGTGGATGCGGTTATGCGCCTCCATCGGGATCAACTCCATTGACTGATTGATTGATTAATAACTACAAAATATTTACATATACACATAGATTTCTCTGTCTTTTTCTTATTTTTATCATTATCATTTCTTTAGTAGTAGCATAAGTTCGCATAAAAAACCTTGGTGGGACGACCAGTCAAAAAAAAAAAAAAAAAAAAAAATCCTATATTTATATGCAAAGGTATTGGTTAATTAAAGTGCTACTTTCAATAGATAAATTTTTAAGAAATAGACTTAATATAATTAGGTTATTTTCATTTTTCTGATGATTGTACTCCAAGGAATTACCTTGATATCATGAATCTCATATAAACGTGAGTTACATAAATACTTGATGTAATGTTCAAGTCCTTAGATATAATCAAGTTTATTATGATTCTTAAATAAAAAAAAATACTCTGAATAACAATTAGTATGGAGGGGGAAGCTTTTTTTTTTATAAGAATATAAAAACAAAAAAATATATAGGCAAACTCTTAGCCTGTATATTGCTTATATGGGTGACCTTCCATAAATATATAGTGTAATTCTATTTAGCTTGCCATTGTTATGGTACCTTATATACCGTAATTTAGTATATTATGCATATATTTTCTTAGAAATGTCACCCGTCATACTGTGTGGATGTTATGTAAAGAAGTAAATATAATTGCTTTCTTTATTTAATTGGATTTTGAATGCGAACTTTTGATCCCAGCTGTATCTGCTCGAAAGTTTGGTGGCAATTCAGTAGGGGGAGACAGCGTGATGGTCTGGCGCCGCGGCTGCTGCTGCTGCCTGCTGGTTGTACAGACGGAAGAACTCAGCCTTGGCGGCCGACACTTCGGGGGTGTTGCGGA
This sequence comes from Penaeus chinensis, assembly GCF_019202785.1. NCBI lineage: Eukaryota > Metazoa > Arthropoda > Malacostraca > Decapoda > Penaeidae > Penaeus > Penaeus chinensis. Next base: position 4,424,221 of record NC_061831.1, read on the forward strand.
CCTGGCCGGGGATAGCTGGCGCATTGTGGTGCACAGCTACATTATGGCGCACAGCTGTCGCTCTGTCGTGCACTACTGGTGCATTATGATGCACAGCTGGCGCATTGTGGTGCACAGCTACATTATGGCGCACAGCTGTCGCTCTGTCGTGCACTACTGGTGCATTATGATGAACAGCTGGTGCATTAGGACGGATAGCTGGTGTATTATGGTGCACAACTGGCGCATTGTGGTGCACAGCTACATTATGGTGCACAGCTGTCGCTCTGTCGTGCACGGCTGGTGCATTATGATGAACAGCTGGTGCATTATGGTGCACAGCTGGCGCATTGTGGTGCACAGCTGCTACATTCTGGTGCACAGCAGGCGCACCGTGGTGCACGGCGTGGTGGGTGGCGGGAGCGCCGTAGCGGAGGGCGTTCACAGTCGCCAGCTGATCCTGGTAGGCCCTGAAGAAAGCGCCACGAGCGGCGGCCACTTCGTAGGTATCGGACACGGGAGTGATGGTTCCGTCGACGCCGGCGGGGACGGTGGATGCCAAGGGTCCGACGTACCGAGGCTGGACGTAGTTGTAGCCGTGGTTGTAGGCCTGCTGGAGGGAGGCGGAGCACACGCCCAGCACTGCCAACACAACCTGGGGATGGTAAGACACAGCAATTAGTAATTATGCTAATTAGCTAACAGCTCTTTCTTTCGGGTAAATAAAACGGTTAGTGAAGAACACTGCAGAGTCTGATACGTGTACTAAACAGAATCAACCACTAGAGAAATCGCACCAGAATACTCATGGTGCTCGAGCTTCAAAGTGTTCACCCAAACTGTGCCGACTGAGGTTCCTTGCTCAGTATTTGTAGCTGTTTGATTGTGGCGACGTCGGTGGGCGTGTCGCGTGATGCAGCGTCTGACCTCGAGTGCTCTCTCGCCTCATTATGCCTTGGAAAGAGCAAACGATTCTTCATACAGCTGATTAGTGTGGTAGACTTTCCTTTCTGTGATAACATGGAAAGTGAAATAGTCCACTTGGATTATAATGTCCGGTTGTGAAACATAATGATTAAGTCTTTTCAAGGCTATATAACTTTGTTTTTTTTCTCTGGCACTTTGGCAATGAAACACTAGTATTCATTATGTCAATTTAAACTCTAGCTCTGGGAAAGTTCATCTAAATATTTGAAGATATATTGTCAATAAAGATATAACCAGAGGAGAGAATACTATCTACACATAACACTCCTACTGTATATTACACCATTTTCCTTACTGTCCACAGTTCCAGGTCATCTCACTATAAGTAATGTCATTGCTTCTCTGTTACCCGTTAGTGAACCACAATGCCTTAGTAATCAAAGCTTTCGTTAATATATGTAATATTTTGCATTAACAACGTTTATTCGGAGGTTAAACGTGTTGTTTGATAAGTAGTGTTTTGGATAACAAGAGAAAATGCTTTAAAATTTCAACAAGAACATTAAGCTTGTTTTGATTATTTATTATTATTATTCTCATTCTTCTTATAGGTATTATTTCTTGATAATGTTTGTATCATATGGTATGGTATGGACATACGAAAATCTATTTCAATCTTCTAAAGAAAAAATATTTTCGCTATTCTTTTACAGGGATGATGTGCTGATAAGGATAATGATTATGATCTTAATAGTTATTATCATCATCATTATTGCTATTGCTATTATCATTACTGCCATTATCGTTATTAATGTTATTCCTATCATTATATTTTTTAGTGTTATTATTAATATTGTTATGATGATGATAACGATGACGGTGCTGGTGATAGGGATGATAATGATGATGATCATCACCATTAATTCTTTTTAATGGTTTCTATCTTGAGCCATACTTCGCATCTCTCTCATATTTATTGATTTCCTTTTCTACTCCTTTCGTTTCTTTTCGATATTCTTGATTGACTCTCCTTCATATTTCACTGCTGTCGATATTTTTTTTCTGTGTTACTTTCAACTTATTTTCTCGAGTTTCCTCTTCCTCTCTGTTCTGTGCGGTCCACAATCTCATTCATTGGTCTTCAATATGTTAACAAGATCATTTGTATGAAAGGGTATTTATGAATAATTTTCGGGTCTTATCAATACCTTTTATTTCATATCTGTTCCATTTAATTGTTTCCTTGAATTATAATGATTTAAATTAACATTGGTTTTTAATTTTATAATCTTTATCGCTATTCAGTTTTCAATTCAGAAATGGTCTTGTTTTTTTTTTTATTATTTGCTCAACATATCTTCCATCTTCTTATTTCATTCCAAAATATATCAATTTATGTACGTGGACCAATTATCAATATATTTATGCTTGTTAGTCCTTCCAGCAAATTACTTTGATAAAATTATATAAAAATTATTTTTGATGCTCATCACTGCACACTTGCTGTTTTTAAATTCAATCCCTGTAACTAAAATAGAAATCGTAACTCAACAGAAGACTAGTTACATGATTTTTTTTCTTCTTTTCCCTTAACCCCTTGCCGACGGATACGACGGGTAGACACGTGCTTTGCCCACTGTTAGTACTTGTTTGATTGTTTATCCTCATAGATGGCTATACTTGTACTAAGTCACCAATGAGCCAGTTAGGAGTACTGCCCGTCTCGCCCGTTCACCCTTTTCTTTGATTTACGAAATATTTTACATTATCTTATTTTGCTGTTACTAATATTAAAAAAACATTATAATAATTATAATGTTTATAATAAAAATAACACCATCGATATCCATAGCACTAGTAAAAATCACGTTTTTCCCGCCAATTCAAATCACGTATGGTCACAAGGTCTACTAATTGACTCCTTTGTGGCTAAGCACTAGCAGAGCCATCTATGAGCAGACATTTCACAAAAAATATAGAAAATGGGCACAGCATTTTCCCCATTATTTGTTCATTTTCCCCGACGGCATTGGGTTAAAGCTTTAAATCGTCAATATATAAAAGATGAAATAAGGATCCTCTTGTGATCAACTTAAATATTACCCGGTTCTCATTATCCTCAGAATAAGGCATTTTCTGTGCACATTTGTTTCGTAATTTCAATCTTGTTCTCATCCACTTATGCTGTCTTTCTTATTACCTTTAATCCTTTTGAACTTGTATCGTCATCTTCTAAGTTTAGCAATTCTGTTGCCCCGAAATATATGAGGTTTTCTTCTGGTGTCATGTCGCTGTTTCCTCTTTTCCATAAGTATTGTTAAACAGTTTTTCTTTTTCTTTTCCTTTTCTTCTTCATTTAATTTGTTTATCATTATCATTGTTTTTATTATTATTATTATTATTATTATTATTATTATTATTATTATTATTATTATTATTATTATTATCCTTATTATCATTATCATTATTATTATTTTTACTATTATTATTACTATCATTATTATTATTATCATCATTATTACTATTATTATTACTATTATTATTATTATTGCTATTATTATTATTATTATTATTATTATTATTATTATTATTATTATTATTATTATTATTATTATTATTATTATTATTATTATTATTATTATCATTATCATCATTATCATTAATCATGATTAAAATTTAATAGGTAAATTACATTTTGCTTGAACTATTCTATTCTTATTTCTTAATTATTTATTTAACACTTTGCCTTACTTCTTCCATCACTATTCGTTAAAAATTTTATACTTGATATTATGCTTTTCTATCAGTACTTTCCTTGCTTTCCTTTGTTTTTTAGTTCCCTAGATTATAGCATTCCTGATATATTTGCGGTTATCTGTAAGCTTTCTGTTTAACTTTCCCCATGGCGCCGCCTGTCTTTCCTTGGTATGAAAAAAATATATATATATATATAATAATGATAATAATGTAGCATTTTTTTCTGTCTCGGCTCATTTTTCTTGTTTCTTTTTTCTCATTTTTATTTACTGTTTTTTTTTTTTTTCTGCCGCGTCATCATCAAAGGTCGTTAGCGGCTTATTCAAACCATAGCGATAAATAAGACCATGTTTGTGGATTTCCAAAATGGTTAATGGTCAAAACAAATGTGCTAGGTATCAAAGCTCATATAGCATTATGATAAAGTATTGTGGCGAAAAGGGGTGAAATTGAATTAACGATAAGGATAAGAGGACAGTAGATAGGGATGAAGAAGAGAAGGAAAAGGAAAGGAGGAGGAGAAAAGACCTTGTAAAATTAGCCGAAGCGAGAGCTCAATCTCTGTCTCCCCCCCTCCCCCTCCCCCCGCCACGACGACAACGAGCATATTTTTTTTTGTTTTTTTTTGGGGGGGGGAGGGCTTTCTTTCAGTTCCCTTACTTTGTTCTTTGTTTTTCGATTACTTCTACTGTATATCCACGCATTACATATTTAGTTCATCATAGTAAGGTCTCTTCCCTCTGTTGGCAATGCGTGTACGTTTATATATTCTCTCACCTCTTCTTGCTCTATGCTCATCATCAGCAACATAACCATTACTGCTATTTTATTTTATTGTTATTATTATTGTTATTACTTTTATATTTTATTTTAATCATTATTATCGTTATCGTTATTATCTTATTATTGGCATTACTATTGTAATTATTATTATCGTTATCAATATTATTATTATTGTCATTACTATTGTTATTATTATCGTTATCATTATCATCATTATTATTATTCATTATTATTATACAAACAGTAAAAAGAGATAATATTAGTTAAAGGATACAAGCCAAACCCTAGATTACACTGTTCTATTGTTTGATTACATGAAGTTAGACAAAAACACGTGACGTCAGCACATTATCACACAAGCCACACCTTAAATCTAAATCTCAAATAATTATATCTGCGCTTGCTAAAATAACGGAACATGACAGTATCCGTGAGAAAGAAATCCTCAGTCCATATAATGCATACAGTTGGAGGCAATTTTGCGAGATATTCTCTGTAATAGATTTCCTTTTTTTTTAGGCATCCTTGAGAACAAATATCACGGTAATGTGTAAGAGCTGACAGGCGAAAGGCGCGAGGCTTACTAAGGACTGGACTGTTATAATACCTCACTACAATAAAGGCATACATATAAGCACTTTTGGACCAATGCTGTTCACTTTCAGTGTACATTCCAAAGCTTTATCCACGAATGTTTAAGGAATCTCAATACGTAACGGAGGAGAGAGAAAACACACACACACACACACACACACACACACACACACACACACACACACACACACACACACACACACACACACACACACGAGTGTGTGTGCTTTAGTTTTCAGTGATCTATGCATATCATTATTTATACTGTCTTAAGTCCGGCGCAGTTAAGACACTGCAGTAGTGAGTGGTAGGACTAAATGAAAAGTAAAATCTAAATTTCATTTTTTTCCAAGTACATAAAAGCACAACATAAATATCCCTTCTGTTCAAAAATTATCAGCACAAAAAAAGGATCTTTCATTTTCCCTAGAAATATTTTCCAAGCAATTGTTTTTTTTTCTGACGAATCTCTTCAAGGTAATCCTTACGAATTTCTGACCAATTACTCATCACAACGGAGTCCAGTATAGCCCGATCGACCACTCCTAAAGAGGTTAAGCATAATGTTATGGGCCCACACCCACGGTAAATCTCAGCGTAACTCTTAGTTTAACCATTAGTTTAACTCTCAGCTTAATCCTTGGCTTAACTCTCACTATCAGTTCAATTCTCGGTATGTTGGAAAGAGCGAGCCTTACCTGCTTCTGACCGTACCCTGACCTTTTCCTCACCATAATAGCTTTCTCACTTTAAGCTGTTTCTTAAACTCATCATTTGTTAAAATTGCCACTCCACTATCTGAGCTAGTTTCATGATTTTCTATTTAGAAATTAGGACATGTGTAATTTCCGGCTGAACACTCGTTGAACTTGTTCTAGTGATACATCTTTTGTAAGAGTTGGCCTGAAAAGTCCTAATCATATAGCCTCTTGAACCCAAAAAGGAAACTGACTTTTTTCCCAAGAATATTTTGATTTTTTGCTCCCTTAACAGAAAATGATCTTGGTCTCGCATTCCCAGCTGAATTATGCCTTATGATTTCAAATTCATCAGCACTGAAATTCATATTGCTTTATTTTGGCATGCAGATTATCTATAAATATTACTTTACATCTTTTAAAGCTGATGCTGTACGTATTCTTGTATTATTTGCAAATGCTTTTCCTCTGGAGTGCTTCATACCTTTATCAATATCTCCAATCATAACGAAGAACAGAAGTCAAGAACTTATTCCATGGTCCGTCATTTCGTGGTGTAATAATCCAGACCCAAGTATATTAATTTAGCCTCATTTTCAGTTCGTTCCTTTAGTATGAGTTCGCAGCGGTTGAAGATGCGGCAAGGGAAAATCCACTCTCGCGAAAGGTATGCTCGGTTTATCTTTTCCTTGTCTAGGTCAGTGTCTCTCAACATTTTTTTCTCCTCTATTCATCCCCCGAGGAATTTTCAGCATCCTCGTGACCTCTCTTCATTTTCTACGATATCTCGCTACTGTTAAATCAAACGCTAAAAAAGATAAAAGACTGATATAGAGAACTTTTATATTATTTCAAGGTTGATAATCATCGTTATCTTATAGTTAATAGATTTACAAAATCTACCGAACAGATATCACTAAACGAGAGTGACTACTGTACGTTCTGTGAATTGAATTAAAAGAAATTAAGTGAATTGCTGAAATTGCATTGGTGACAGTTCAGTGGGAGGGAACAGTGTGATGGTCCGGCGCTACGACTGCTGTCGCCTGCAGGTTGTACAGGCGAAAGAAGTCAGCCCTGGCGGCCGACACTTCGGAGGCGTCGCGGACCTGGCCGAGGCCAACTGACAGGCTTTGGCGCACAGCTGGCGCACTGTGGTGCACGGCTGCTAAATGGTGGTGTACAGCTGGCACACTGTGATGCACAGCTAGCGCTCTGTGATGCACGGTGTGAGTGGGTGGGTGGCGTGAGTGCCGTAGGGGAGGGCGGCGATGGTCGCCAGCTGATCCTGGTAGCCCCTGTTTCAAAAACGTCAAAATAAGTTCATCTGTACACAAAAGAAACATCTAAATTTACTGCATGGTTATATTATAACAAGATTTGTCTTGGAAATGGGTAAATATATCATCTGAATAATCAATATCTTCCTATATCTGACAATCAAAAGAGATAGATAGAGAGAGATAGGGGGAGGGTGAAAGGAGAGAGAGAGAGAATAAAGAGAAAATACATATTGCATTATTTCTAATGCATTTATTTCACTTGTGGAGTGATCGATCAAAACAGAATACTTCATTTATAAAAAAAAACCCCGAATTCTTAAGAAAAATAGTATTTTTTTTTTTCATGAGAAATACATATCATTACTTGAAAATAATTTAATATTGGTGGACGGGGCACAGACGATCGTGCGTATGGGAAAGTTGGGAAATTTCGTACGTTCGAACAAAACCGTAAGGCGCGTACTTCAGAACAAAATAAAAACATGTGTAAAGATAGTATCCATCAACAGCCTTTCATCGTTTGTATGCTGCATGAAAAACTCTGAGAGTATATGGAGTATGCCCAATATTCTCCTATATGTATTCCTTTTTATTCATAGCCACCTGCATTATGATTCTCCTAGTTTACTAGTCCAAACCATATTTTAAATTTCTGTTATTTAGCAATGGTGTTCTTTTCTTTACACTTTTACTTACGTTAGTCTTGAAATGTATGCTATTATAAGTTTATGCCTAGCATTTTCACATACAAGTCACTATCCTTTAAATTCCTAGTAAAATTAAACAAATTTAAATCTTCAAACTTACACTTTTTTAGGTATTGTTGATGGGAAAGTTTTGATTTAAGACTTATTGACTCCGTCAGTCGTCATATTCTCTGGATATTTTGAGCTGTTCTGCCTAAATTCAAATTGATTTTAAAAACATTGGCTTATTCCATTTGCACGTGCGTTAAGGGTTAATGCCAGTTCAGTAGTGGCGAGAGCATGGTGGTCCGGGGCCTGGTGACTATGGCGGCGGACACCAGCCTTGGCTTCGCTGACGGTGTTGATGGTCGCCAGCTGATCCCGGTAGATCCCGAAGAAGGCGTCAAGGGCGGCGGCCACTTCGGAGGTTTCGCACCAAAGGACTGCTGATTCCGCGGACGCCGACGGGGACGGTGGCAACTATGGGCCAACGAAACCAAACTGGAAGTAGCTGTAGCCTTCGTTGTAGGCCTGCTGGAGGGCGGCAGAGCACACGCCCGGGACTGCCAACACAACCTGGCGATGGTAAGACAGCGGTTAGTGATTATGTCAGTCCAGTTCTATTTGGCTCACAGATCATCCCTTCATCATCAGTATCTATTGCTGTTTGTGCGTGGCTACTTCGCTGGGCGTGTCGCGTGATGCAAGGTCTGACCTCGAGTCCTCTCTCGCCTCAAAGAAAACAAATCTTCAATTCATATATTTCGTTCTTTAATAACGCAAAACGAAAAATTTCTTGTGATTTATAAAGTCAGAATTAAATAAAATCACAGTTGTTTCATATTTTCAAGGTATTTGTAATTTTAGATATTTAAGTGTGTGTGTGTGTGTGTGTGTGTGTGTGTGTGTGTGTGTGTGTGTGTGTGTGTGTATGTATGTATGTATGTATGTATGTATGTATGTATGTATGTATGTATATATATATATATATATATATATACGTATATACGTATATGTGTGTGTATATATATATATATATATATATATATATACGTATATACGTATATGTGTGTATATATATATACACGTACCATTAATTTCAAAGTTATATTACTTGGAATGCATTGAATGATGGGATCACGTCTTATTCTTACACAACATAATAATTTACTCAACATACGAAATATAGATGATCTAAATATACCATTTCAAGATGCATTATTTTTTTTATATAATAAAAGAAGACATACCAATTGACTTATCCTTTCTTAAGGCTTTTTCTGCCAAGCAACTTTTATACTTTATCGTGGTATTTATTCTCAAGGATAGCTGACAAGCAAGCAACCTACTGCAGTGCCATCTCGCAGGAATACTTCCAACTGGACGCTATGTTTTCAGAACGTTTTATTATCAAGGATACCATTATCGTCTGTGTTTTGCAAGCACAGATAAACTGTTTATACTATATGATTTAGGGTGTGGCTTGTGTGACATGTTATGTTGCCGTCACATATTTTTGTCACTAATATACGTATATTACGTATATTTGTGTGATCAAGGATTTGGTCTGTAAGAAATATGTACGTCTCACATAATTTTTGTTATAAATATTGATAATTGATGATGGATAATGATAACAATCATCATCATCAAGAAAATAATAATAATGATAGTGATAATAGTAATAAGAATGATGATGATAAAAACAATGTAAGAAATTTAGATCGTAGCAAATTGACTTAAAAGTAGATGAGAAAGAAAAAATACATTTTGTTTTTCAATCAAAGAGAGACGGGCGGCGCACAGTAGTTCCAAACTCCTTAAATGCTGGCCAGAAATTCCTTTGAGTAAATGTGTAGTGGACCGGCTGTATACGTCCCCCACGGTACCCTGCATATGCCTTCCGCCACCCCCTCCCCCTTACGAGATGAAGGACGGCATCCACCCTCGCTCCACGGCGGAGGCTGCATCCTCGTGGGCCTCGTAGGTCACCCAAAACCTATGCTTTTATCCCCCGGGGGAAAAGATGCCCGTCGCGGCGAGGAAGCTGCGACAACAGAAAACGGGAAGCGCACCTGGAACGTCTCACCTGCGCTACTTCGCTTCTTTTGCTTGTTTATTTGTTTTGCCTTTGTTTTTCGTGTGTATTTTGATAAATAATGTTACATCGTGTTTTAGCGGATCCTTAGTCGGAAAAAAAATATACCACCAAATGCTGTAGGGTTCCTTCGCAAATTTGTCTATGGGGTCGTGCTTGCATATGCCAACATGAGATGGTGCCCATGCAAATTAAATGTTGAAATTGGGTTCTATTGCATACGTTACGTTACGCTTAATGCAACTCACAATTTCCTTACCGCCACCTGCTTTGAAAAAATTTAGCGTCCGCAGAGCACTTTGAGAGTCACAGAAAACTAATCCAAAGCCCTGAGACATTAAGAATTCCGTTGCAAGGGGTATACCTGCTAACTCCGTTTGTGTAGTGCTGGCCCAATTTTGCACTCATATTAACTTGATGTTGTAGTAAGCCATTTTTGTATAGAGCGCAAGCACAACCAGCCTTGTATCGAGCGTAACACTCGTATACATCATCGCCTATAGATTCTGTGTCCCTTTACCGTTGCTAACGCAATTTGTTTTAACACGCAGTTATTTTTTTTTTTTTTTTTTTTTTTTTTTTTTTTTTTTGGTGGTAGACATGTAACTTGCACGATCATTGCCAATTAGTAAAATACCCTTTGGTATTTTACTAACTGGGACATTGAGCTTTGTAATGTTCATGGAGACTTACGTGATTTTATGTTGCAGTTGTTTTTGGAAATCTGAAAGATACAAGGGTTCCCCCTGAGCTTTGACCACAAATATGGCGTAAATAAATATTATTCTATCAGAAATGGATGGTAGGTTTAGATCTGACCTCATATTCACTATCCCTGCTGTTCTCGGGCCGCCGAGGATAAGCCTCATGGCTTCGTTTTGCACTACCTCCAAGCTATTCATTTCTGATCCCTTACACTGCAATAAGTGTAGTGCATGGTAGTCTACAGCTGACCTTATAAAAGCCAAGTAAAACAGTCTAGAAAGCTTAACATTGATGCCATGCTCTCTTCCGACAAGAGCTTTCAACTGTTTCAATCTCTCCCAGAGTCAAGACACTTGCAGATCTGTTCGAAAGATACATTCTAATCCAGTTCAATAATTTACCCCGGATGCCAAAGCTTACTAATTGTTCTAGGATAATTGATCTGTTTGCATTGTCAAAAGCTGACTTAAGATCAAGAAAAACAGTGTGCTTCCCTGGATTAGAGCTTGAAAAGTACTCTGCAAAGCAATGTTGTGTCCCGATAGAAATCCATGCAGTCTGTGAGATAATTTAACTTGTAACCTGTACCTGAGTCTGTTCAAAATTATCCTTTCTAGAACTTTGCATACAGGTGAGGTTAGTGAAATTGGGCGGTATTTATCTGTGTTTGATTTCGGTATAGGGATGATTAGACTGCGCGTCTAAGGGCCAGGCAAATCACCTTGTAACAAACTTAACCTGCACAGGTGCAAAAAGGGGATTGCCAGGCACCTGAGCTATAAGGCGGAGGAAACTATAGGTAATTCCATCCTCACCTGGGGCGGACGCCTTTCCTTTGATCAGTGCGTTGTTCAGTTCCCACTCAGTAATCTCAGCAAAGTCTGAAGGGTAGGTATCAGAACATACAATCTCAAAGGCAAATTTACGTGCAATTTTAGACTAAGGTGATTCTGAATATTTGTGGGAAGTGAGCTCAATTTGGACGCTCCAGCCCATTGACTAAAGAGCATATCTGTTTGTGCAAGAAGACTATAATCTGTGGGGTGTTAGTGAGTTTGCCAATGATTTTTTTTTCCAGACCTCAGACACTGAGGTGTTATTGTTAATGCTTTGTAGGAATTGTTCAGTGTTCATTTCTGAAATTATTTTTTAATTCCCGCAGGTTTTTATTAACCTTAAGAAAATGAATAAGGTTGCGACGGGTGTTTTCTTGGTTGTTGATATCAAAAAGCTCCTGAACTCGCTTCTGTTCCCATAATAGTGTAGGGTCACCGACCCTCTATGGTTGTTTGGAGCGTTGTATGTTGTTGCTCTTTAAGGTTTTCTTTGGACAGACCCAGGTGTTGTAGTGACCACTTTCGTCATGTCCATTGAGAATTTATCAACACTCGTTACTGTGTAATCGTTATACCAGTCATAAATACGTGATTTAAAGCCTACATGTTTTTGCAGATTGACTATTATCAACAGCATATCTCGTTACTATTGCAAAGTGGTCACTGATTAGCTCTGTTGCAAGCAAATTCTAGCCTGCCTCCCGCAACGTGAGTTTCCTGTCTGTATCATATGCGATCATAGATCTATTGTTCACAAAATTTCGAAACTCTTCGCCATTTTCATTGCACTTCATTGACTAACTGTCTCCAAACATTAAAATCTCCCATGCATATTGTGCCGTGATTCTGAAAGTTGGCCAGTGAAACAGTTTGAAACTTTCTACACCTTGCGTATTCATTATACAGAGAGAAAAACCCATAGGCTATTTGAGTATATAAATGCTGATATCGCACATTATTGTCATCAGACTTCTGCACCAGTTTATGCGGTATGGTGTCACTGACTTAAGTCAATAAGCCTGTAATCCCTGTGTTCGTATAGGAGTGTAACCCTCTAATTCTAGGGGCGGTTTTTATTTTAGTGGCTAATGTGAAGGGCTCTTATAGACAGATACCGTCTACATTATTGTTATGAATATAGTAAAGCAAGTCACATTAATTCTACGGTTGACACCACGCAGATTCCATGAAAGAAAAGTAATTGTTTTCTTGTACTCCATCACACCCTATGATTAGCTGATTGGTCAAATCTGTGTTTGTTGAAGCCCTTTAGTCTGCATATTTCTTGTACAGCATTACATATCTGTGTTGCATCTTGTTTATTTACACCGATTCTGCGCGCTTAACTCATAATGATATTATACATATAATCCGTACCTGATATCATTTTCTGAGTGATGTGCCGTGCAGTTCGTCAGTTTCCTACATATCTTCGTCGGCATTATTTTCACTGTCATTGTCGTCACCGTTTCTAGATGGTTCGTCAATGGTATCTTGCGTAGTAACAATATCAGAGACCTCAATGGTATTTTCAACATCACTAACATCATTAGAAAGCATATTTTCCCGATCACTTTTTATTTCCATAATCATTTTCATCATTTCAGCAAGCTCTTGCCTGATGCTTCTTATTTCCCCAACCAAGTCCTTGTTTTGTTCACCATTGGTTACTCCTGTGGCACTGTTTCCTGGGATGGGGAATACCCCTGGCAGTTGCTGGAATTCCTGTGGGTTAGTGACGTCACACGGCACTGGGTAGGGTGTGCCTGAGCTGGACATCGCCACTCCGCGGTCGATGGGTACGGTCGGAGCAGGGAGAGGGGGAGTGCGCGTGGCGGTTTGTGGGGGCAGTTACGGTGCCAGGCCGTCACACCTTGTGCTCCACACCTAACGCACCTCTTCACGATGGTGACGGTGTCTCCATTGTCGTTGTCCTTCTCGATGTTTCTTGCAGGACAGTCCTTTGTCTGGTGAGCTTCTGCACAAACAGCATAGGCTGTTTCTTTCCTGCAATATTTAGCTACGTGGCCGTAACCCTGGCTCTTGTAGCAGACCACAAATTCTGAGGACCACGGTCGAATGGAGCTCGGCTGCATGTATCTTTCAAAGAATTGGTACTCTTTAGGTGGCGGCTGTTCTCCGCTCCATACAATGATGATCCTATTTAAGGGCTGTCCGGCCTTGTAAGTCCTCCGTAAAATGTGGATATTAACACCGTAGAAATCTGGCAACGGATTTGGAAGATGGGACCAGTGTGTGGCGGCGGCGGCGGAAGGTCACAGGTGGGCGGTGAGAGGCGGCATCGGCGGTTCTGTGCCCCCTCACCCCATTTTTGTGTAAAGGAGGATTTTAGAATTTTAATTTGTAACTTTACGGGAAATATTTCGGTGTTTTGAAAACTCAGTTATAAAATATAGGCATAGTTAAATGGACCAAATATGAGATGCTAGATATTGACAGGAAGACCCGGAAAATACCATACAGAGGTCTTTCTATCCAAGGGAAGAAGCTAATAAAGGATGGAGGGATGAGGAATGCACGATGTTGAAAAAAATCAAGAGACTTTTAAGAAAATATTTATAAAGTAGCACAGATAAAAAAGGATGAATATAGTTAAAGAAGGGTTTTAAGCTGAATGAAGTCCATCCATTCATACTCAAATATATACGAAAGCAAAATTGTGAAGATAAAAAAATTAAGAGAACCGAGAGCAAAGTAAAAATAGAAAAACCCCATGCAAGTTGATAAGAAATGAAACTGAGGACTCAGTGCATGCTGTTCCAAACCCAAACACTGCGAAAAAAAATGCTTGTTCCAAAGTCAAGATTCAATCAAGAATGAAATATACAACCTAAACGCATCAGCCTCATGCAGGAGGAAGTGGCGTGAGAGAGAGGAAACTATAAACCACCTAATCATCTCTTTAAGGCAAGTAACTAACCCAAAAACAACATGGGATATGGATTTAGATTTATAGCAAGCTGAAAAATAGTAAGAACTTAATTCAGAGAACTGTAAAAGGGAGGGATTTTAATTGTTATGGGATTTCAGCATCGTTCTTTAGATAGCAATGCACTAGATTTTAAGCAGGCCTATAACCAAGACCACAGCTATGTCTAGCCTGGGTACATGTCCGATACCTCCGACTGGTTGCCGCTCGTGGCGCCTTCTTCAAGACCTACCAGCCTAGGTATGGCGGGCCCGTAACTACCACCCTCCTCGTCGGCGTCCGTGGAATCAGCAGTCCTTTGGTGCGAAACCTCCGAAGTGGCCGCTGCCCTATTTTTGCTCCATCAACGCCGTCCGCAACGCCATGCTCACCACGACTACTGAACTGGCATTAAACCCTCAAGCACATGCAAATGAAATCTGAGCGTGTAACAACGCTTACATTTAAATTAAGACAGCAGTTCTCGTCAGGTCTTTCAATAACATACAGAACGTGACGATATACATACATTTTTTTTTTCTTTTTTTTCTGGAAATTTAAATGGTTAAGTCAAAACCCTTTAGCTTTGTAACTCGATCCAGTAACAATATTTTTTTTTTTACAGAGAATTGCTTGTCAAATCAGAAAATAAAGTTTAGTGTTTAGAATTTACTGAGTACAGTATAATTTTTAATCATGTACATTCATATAAACATATTTTTTGTTTCAAAATGTTCTCAAATTCATTATTTGTTTCGGAATGTACATGTGAAGTAACTGCTACGGTTTATTCCATATCAACCTGTGTTTCTCATGTCCATTCAAGTTAGATTTGTGCTTTTTCGTATGCCTCAGAGCTAAAGAAAATATATAAAAAACTGAATGACGTGTGATTAATTAGATACTGATTTTCTTACTTATATTTTCTGGTTTCTTTGTCTCTACTCTATCCTACTCTATACTTAATGATGCGATACCGTGAGTTAACAAATATCAATATCAACACAATGGACCATAATGGTTTAACGTCAGATGCAACAGAAAAAGAAACACAAACTCATAAAAACATTCAGTCATTATGTTCTTTGATGAAATAATGAATAATCCACGTCAAACGTTTCTTTTCGGGTGATATCAACGAACGACAGACCTACAATAGAACAGTAACATGAACTGATTAATTGTTTTCTAAAGCAAAACCCAGATTCCTATGGTTTCAGAAAGGTACATGCACGCATATATAAATAGACGTTTTCAGAAAATGGTACGCACGCTTAAATTCAATAATGATTTCATTCACATATTCATGTATGTCGTGTGTTACCGTTGCATTCGTCTCCCATGATCTGCCACTATATATATATATATATATATATATATATATATATATGTGTGTGTGTGTGTGTGTGTGTGTGTGTGTGTGTGTGTGTGTGTGTGTGTGTGTGTGTGTTTGTTTTAATATATATGTATGTATATATAATCTCTATATATATATATATGTATATACATTTAATATATATATATATATATATATATATGTATATACATTTAATATATATATATATATATATATATATATGTATATACATTTAATATATATATATATATATATATATATATATTATATACATATATACATATATGTGTGTGTGTGTGTGTGTATGCATAAATATACATATATATACATACATATACATGTATATGTGTGTGTATATATATATATATGTGTGCGCGCGCGCGCGCGCGTGTGTGTGTGTGTGTGTGTGTGTGTGTGTGTGTGTGTGTGTGTGTGTGTGTGTGTGTGTGTGTGTGTGTGTGTGTGTGTGTGTGTATGTGTGTGTGTGTGTGTGTGTGTGTGTGTGTGTGTGTGTGTGTGTGTGTGTGTGTGTGTGTGTGTGTGTGTGTATTTGTGTGTGTGTGTGTTTGTGTGTGTGTGTGTGTGTATTTGTGTGTGTGTGTATGTGCATGTGTGTGTGTGTGTGTGTGTGTGTGTGTGTGTGTGTGCATGTGTGTGTGTATTTGTGTGTGTGTGTGTGTGTGTATGTGCATGTGTGAGTGTGTGTGTGTGTGTGTGTGTGTGTGTGTGTGTGTGTGTGTGTGTGTGTGTGTGTGTGTGTGTGTGTGTGTGTGTGTGTGTGTGTGTGTGTGTGTGCATGTGTGTGAGAGAAAGAGAGAGAGATAGTGAGAGAAAGAGAGACAGAATAATGACACTTCTCGATATGAATGAAACTTACAATTAGTAGGATCAAGAAAATTTGCATTCGGCCGTGTTTCTTCTTGAATTCGATACTCTATGCTTCGCCAAACTGAAACCGAATCAATACTCCACATTTTGCTTCATACTAATCCATAAGATAACCGATAGGGAGTATGCAAGACAAGTTCACAAACCGAAACTAAAATCCCGCAATAGATTTACCCTATACCTATTACACAATTTAACCAAACAACACACACACACACAAACAACAACAATAAACCCACACAAGAATTCGGAAGAACCCGAATTCGAAACACACACCCACCCACACATCCCCCCCCCCCCTTCATCGAATACCCCGAAAAGGAAGCCGTGGCCAGAGACGGCGACGGGGATTCGAACGCCGCCTCGGTTGTAAACAAACCAGATTCTTCATTAAAGGAGATCAGTCAATCGCGTCCAGGCAGGGTTTCAAGACCGAATATGAGTTGATATTTTTAAAAGTGCTTATGCTAGCTGCGTCCCGTGGAAGCTGGCGAGTGAGGGAAGGAAGTGTGAAGGAAGTATTGTCTGCTATCGAAGGGGGCTCGTAACGTGAATAGGTAAGGCGTTAGAATAGGAAGCCTGTGTAGTGAGAGGTCGGCGCTGCTCCCCTACCTGACGTTGGGGGAAAGTCGTGTGCAATATTGCTTGTGGGTTAGAGAATGTTTTATGTGTATGTGAGTAACATTTGTGCTATATGAGAGATATTATGAATTAAAACCTTAATAATCTTTGTTTATTAAGAATGATTGAGTGTATGGAACAGATATGACAGAAGGGTGTCCACGGAGAGTTTCACCTGTGTGAAAGCTAGCTTACTAATTGGCTGGACCTCATTTTTAATGTAAGCACCATATGATTTAAGAATTAAGCAGTGTCTAAAGTATTTTAAGCATGGGATATGTATTAATGTGTTTGTATGCCTAGTAATCTCATTATATTTGGTAAAATGCTTGCTTTATGATTGACAGAACAAGTAATACAACCACCATTGTAATAACTCATGTTTGTTGTTGTTGGTATTGGAATACAAACTTTAGTATTATATTTATTAAGAAAACCTCTTTGGAAACAGTTTTTCCTATAATAATTGATAATTCTTTGTACTGAAGATTCTTTTACATGTACATGTGGATGTACTACATTATAAATTAGTTTAGTCTACTTCTAAAACCCAAATTAATAATTATAACAGCACTGCATGGTGTTGGAAAATAAGGTATTTGTTTGTGAGACATTAGTACATCAACCCCCGGATTGTGTAGGTTAAGGAGGCCTCCATATCGGCATTGTCCATCAAGAGCCATTAAACCTTCAAAACATTTTCTGGAAAGATGGAGCTTTTAGAACTCCATTTTGATGTATTGTCAGATGAGGAAACTATAAGTTCAGTCTTGCCAGAATACACAAGGTGAATGTTTATAGATTTTTCTCCATAGTGTGCAGCAAGTGCTTAACACTACCACAAACAGGCTAGATGTAAGATTCTAAAGTTTCCATCACATTGCAGCACCTGTCAAATGAACTTGGACAGAACAAAGCCAACAAATAAAAATTGTAATGGGTATAACAGAAACACAAAAACAATATTGTTGAGTATGAAAAATAATCTCAGCAAACTCCACTGTGTATTTTCTTGCAAGTTAGAGCTTACTGTCAAATGTTAAACCAGTCTAAGCTTGCTAGATTATATGATTATTGTTCACATGGAACAATGATCACTTTTGTACCTGACACGTAATGATAACTTGCACACACACACACACACACACATACACACACACATACACACACACATACACACACACATACACACACACATACACACACACATACACACACACATACACACACACATACACACACACACACACACACACACACACACACACACACACACACACACACACACACACACACACACACACACACATACACACACACACACACACACACACACACACACACACACACACACACACACACACACACACACACACACACACACACACACACGCACATATATATATACACACACATATACATGTATATGTATGTGTATATATATGTATATTTATGCATACACACACACATACACACACACATACACACACACATACACACACACACACACACACACACACAAACACACACACACACACACACACACACACAAACACACACACACACACACACACACACACACACACACACACACACACACACACACACACACACACACACATACATACATACATACATACATACATACATACACATACATACATACATATCAGTCTTGTACATTAAGTCCCCTCTGAAAAAATGATAAGGGAAATTTTAAAAAATATTATAATATAATTTTTCAGGTTGCAAACATGTGGAAGCTGTTGATTCTTCACTCCTTAATGATATACAGTGTGTCTGAGGCATCGAGAGGAGACACTTCCAATGAATACACTGGTTGTTACCATGTTTGTCATTTCAATACATGTTCTTCAAGTAAGTTTGAAAAGACAGGATTGGTATGGTATATATATGTTTTGTTTTGTATGTCCTTTCTCATAGGACTCCATTTTTAAAGAAAATTAAGATGATTTGAATAAAAATTATTGTTCTGTATTTTTTGGTAAGGTGGATAGCATAATCAAAGCAATGATATATTATATTTTGTAGCTATTTTGTTGTATAAACGTAATGATTGATTTTGCTTGTGTCATCACAAGAGAACCAGTGATACATTATCAGCAGTTATAACAGTTCATCTTGTTCATACACCATTTTATTATTTTTACAATTTTTACTATGTACACTTATGTTACTTTCTGACCAGGTAGAGGACGAGCGCAGTACGAATCCACACAGAGCCTGAGTGAGAGAGTCCTGCAGTGGACGTGTGATGATGAGTGCAAGTACAACTGCATGTGGCACACGACGGAGATATTTGTTAGCAAGGGGCTAGAGATTCCTCAGTTCTTTGGCAAGGTAAGGGTGCTTGCGAATTTCAGTGCTGGGCTTTTTAAACCCTTTGGCTCTTAGTTTGCTGCTGGTGTAATAAAGTAAAAGACATTAAAAAAAAATAAGTATGATATTTAGAGTATAAAACCTTAAAGTAATGATGTAAAATGTTCACTTTGTTTACCATAGAATCAGACTACTGAACAGACCTGTGAAGTCATTGGCTCCAGGACTAAGCACTGTCCACCGTGGATTTGTTTCATGAATTTTCTTTTTTACATGGATGGTTCCAGAACTCACCAAGGAGTCATTTACCAGGCCAACATGAGCTCACTTGTTTACTTCAGTTCTTGAATTTTTTGGGTAAAAAGTTTTATGTACATTACAGTTATTTTGTTTATTAATATCTTTATTATTAGCCTCATAGGCATTACTGTAGCATTATTAACAATGATGATTGTGATGAATTAAAATTCTACAAAAACTCAAGGAATAAGGTAAACAGGTAAGAGCAGGTAGGCCTCCTTGGTGACGAAGTTTCTGGAGCCATCTATGTTGTAAACCAAACTCACAAAAGACATCCGCAGAGGACAGTCTATTGTGTACGTGCACTCCAGGTGTTGATGGGATAATAAAATGATAAAGGCTTCTTTTGTTCCATGTCGTGTATATTGCTTTACTTGACTCTGATGTGATGAATATAAATTATTGGAAAAAAAAAACAACAGTTTAAAGAATTCCTAATTCTCTATACTCTAAACTGCTTGTAAATTGCAGTGGCCATTTGTGCGAGTTTGGGGCATGCAAGAACCGGCTGCTGTGTTATTCTCCATCTTTAACCTCTTTGCGCATATTATCAGTCTACATAAATTCCGCCAAGCTGTGCCCTCTATCGCTCCACTATATAAGTTTTGGCATGTCCATGCGTTGGTGAGTATTTTTTGTAGAAGCTTATTTTTCTCTTCTGTTATTAAAAAAAGGGTTATGACATAATATCAAGTACTGTTGGTAATTTTGTATTTGAAGGAAGTGATAATAATTTGCTGCAATGTCTTACTCAAATGACATTTACCTGTTAGAGGAAAAAAGATAAAAAGAAGATATATTTATTTAATCATGGGAAATATGAACAGATGGGATGGGAATTTAGTATGTAGCTACTAGAAACAATGAGATATGAAAATTGATTCCTGGATGAAAATCTTAAGATACTGTAAATTTTTGCTATCGCATAATTATTTTCATATATTTCAGATATGCATAAATGCCTGGCTGTGGTCAGTGGTGTTCCACGCTCGGGATACTCCGTGGACAGAGCGAATGGATTACTTCTCGGCCTTTTCTATGGTTCTCTTTTCTCTTTTCGGTCTCCTTGTGAGGTATGGCATCAATATAGGACGTGGTGTAAGAGTAGTTATATTTAGCATTTTGTTGAGCAACAGAATATGAGAAATTACTTCTGTGTTTTGTGTATTTTGATAGAAATTATGTTTTTATATACAGTAGGTCAGTTATTCCATGCTGATAACTTTTATAATTGGAAGATATTAGGAAATATTAAGTGTAATGTGTTAACAAAGCAATAAAGGGGGGAGGAGGGAAACATGTAAATACACTGAAGGTCTTTTCACTGTATTATTTCTTCAGTTTAGCAAGTGACCCTCAAGAAGCAGTGAAGTGAAAAGGCCTCCTTTGTAGTCCTGTGTCTCTGCCCTATTCTGTTGTGCTAGAATTGTGTGATATTTTTGTGTCGTACTTTAAAAATAGAATACTCTGATTTTATTATGCTTTTTTGGGTGAGTTTTCACTTTTAAGTTAATTTGTCTTCTGGGTCTCTTATAGACAGTGTAAGAGAAAATTAGCATCTTTACATTCATTCTTAAATATGATAAACATTTTAGTATATTAATAAAGAAATAGAAATTAGGTGCTCATTTAAATTAGTTTAAGATTTTTTTTCTTTTTTTTACAAATAATCAAATATCTACATTGTAGAAAAAATTTATTGATTGGTTGATTTTTTTCTTCTCTTTTTCATCTTCTTTTTTCTCCTTCATTTATTTATGTATGTACTTGTTTATTCATTTATGTATTTATTTATTTGTTAATTAATTAATTTACTTACTTATTTATTTATGTATTTATTTATTTATTTGTTTATTTCCCCCCCACAGACTATCGGGACCACACCACTGGAAGAGGAAGGAAATCCTCGGCCTAGTTTGCATCCTGTTCTTCACTTACCACGTTTGGTATCTCACTCGAGGGAGATTTGACTACGGGTACAACATGAAGGTCAATATTCTTGTGGGTAAGTGGTTGTAGTGGTCTTTGTTTTATGTTGTTTATGTTGTTCGTGTTGGTTTGATGAAGCGATTGGTTAGAAATAGATCGTTGGTTTTGATTGTTTCCGAGAGAAGAGGAAGAGGATCTTTAGTGATGGATTTCCGAAGCATTGTTGTGTGGTTTTGGATCTTTCGGTATCTTTAGGAGGATGAGGGTACAAACAGTGGATGAGAATGGAATTTTAGCACTAATGCTTTTTTTTTTTTGTGTGTGTGTGTGTATCCCTAACCATCAAGTGTTTCTTTTTTTTTCTCTTTTCTTTGTATAGTGTTTTAGGTTTTGAAAAGGTCAGGAAAGAAAATCCATGGTTTTGATGATGAACAAATCAACAGATTCTGTTGGAATTTTCTTGCTGCCATTTAAAGAAAAATTGTTACACAGATATTTTTTTATGTTTTGGAATAGTTTTACCTTGAGTCTTGCTACATGTGCATAGAAAAGGAGTCTGGACTTTAATAATAATATTTATCCATACTTATATGTTCTCTAGGAATATATTTGTTGGAAGTAATGAATATTCATGTCATATTCATTCATTATTGATTAATATCCCTTATTGCTTATAAAAATAGTGTTTGTGTTAATATAGGAAGGATTTATAACTTTACTTCCCTGTTGTTAATTATGATGAGTTTATGAGTTAGGAGTTATAGCCAGAATTGTCAGCCATTACTATAATGAATTAATTAGATGTTGAATATCTCTCTCAGGTATCTTGAACGGATGCGGATGGATAGCTTGGGGCGTTCCTCGTTCCAACAGGCCTCATGTCAGATGGTGCATACTGACCGTCATTGGTGCTGTGGCCTCGATGCTGCTGGAGCTGGGAGATTTTCCTCCTTTCTTCTGGGCTGTTGATGCGCATGCACTGTGGCACTTGGCAACAGCACCGCTCCCCTTCATGTGGTACAAGTAAGTGAATGACAGCTTTTCGTGGTATAGGGTGTTATAGGAGAGGGCTTAGAAAGTTGATTAAGAAACTGAAGGAAAGTTGGGTTTACATTTTGCAATAGGAAGTGACAAATATAGAGATGTAATTGTATTATGTGCAGTGAAAGATTTTTAGACAGTTTTTTGTTGACTAAAAAAAAAAAAAAATGAAAAAAAAAAATAGTGATATAAATAAATAAATAAATATAAATCATTGGATGTGCTCTTCCCTCTTTCAGATTCTTGGAAGGAGACTGCAATTTCCTCCTGAGAGGGAAAGCGTTTGACTATAGAAAGCAAATTTAATATTCAGTTATTGCTAAGTGTGTTGTTATTACAATTTACTAGGAGAATTGAATGACTTGAAATGTTGATAATGTCCAAGATTTTAGTTTTTCAGAAGGTTTGTACTTTTATCGAATTTTTTGTGTCCACATTTCACGTCAGTATGTAGGGAATTGTAGCTCTTTTCCTGTATTTTGTGATGCTATGACAAACATGTTCAAAAAAGAAATTCCATGGGTATTTTTGTTGTGAATTTTCTACTTAATGACTTCAAAAAACTGTACTTACATAAGCAAAGATAGACCTCAAGAACAAATTATATAAAATTGATTGTTATTATATTGTTTTGTGTTTTTGTTACTGATGTATCTAAAAAGAGTTTATTAGTTGATATAAGTGAATATATGTGTGTATAGATGTATGTATGTATAACTGTATGTGTATAACTGTATGTGTGTATACATGTGTATATTTGAGAAGAAAACCTATGGCTTTAGATAATGTTTTTTGCCAACTATTCATGGCGAATGGGGTAGGTGTAAGAAAGTATATAGAAATTCAGATTCAAAACAGTATTTTCAAGTATCACCAGATTTCCATTCACAATTCAGCAGTATTTATTGCAGATTGATTGATTAATTATATAGAGATTTAATGCACTGGTTGTTTATGAATATCTTGGATAACCAATTTTCCCTTAAAGGAAAAGTCTTTGTTAATGCATAGTATTTACATAAGCTAGATAAGTATCTGATAGTATATTCATCACATATTTCCACTTCAATATTGCTATAGTGTATATACACAGTGTATGATAATCATAAATCTATGTTGAAAGTATATTAAAGTGTTGTCTTTTACATAGTATATATTGTAGATGTCTTGTTGTACCTTCCCATGTATATGTTTGCTTGATATGTTATAGGTTTGTGGTCGTTATAATCTGTTTATAGTTACGTTTATTTGATATGGGTAACACTGAACTTTATATCCCATAATTATATGTACAAATGATAGATGTTGTATTACTGCTAGACAGTTGAAACATTTCCCTTGTGTTGTCAATTCATTATTTGTTGTATTGTGTTGGTTGTATGATGACATGGATATATTACAGAGATGTTGTATTGTATTTTGCATAAATTTGTTAAGCCTTTAAGAATAAAAGCAATTTATGCAGTTCAAGTTGTATTTGATTGTTCCTCATTAAGGGGAGAAATTACATTTATAGGATATTTTTTCCCTGATAAAGGTTAGGTAAATTTATGTGTAGAGGATGGTAAACAGACTGAGATTCACAAAAGTATCGTAAAGGAACTGAAAGAGTAGCAGGTAAAACAACTTAGAATATAATCTTATTATGTAATGCATCCTCAACAAGGAGATAAAAGATAAATAATAATCAAATGAAAAGAAATAATGGTAAAACAATCGCTCCTATTCTTTGCCCTAGATCAGCTATTCCTAATTAATGGGCATCTTTTATTTTTATTTTTCAATCTAACCAAAATCAAAATATAAAGCTGAATAAGCATAGTAGAAATATTTACTTGTAATATGTCTACCAACTGTTCTTAAACATACTGTGTACAGAAATTAATGACTATGCTAACCAGAAAGTATTATAGTGATGACCATAAATCTAATGGGTGTATTTTCAACATAACCTGCAATGACTCATTCTTTGTCCAGCTACAAGATAAACCACTTCAGATAACACAGTACAAAATTGGTGGGAAAAGTTTGTGTAACACTTACATACAGTGAATATGTGCTCATTGCTTGTCGTTTTGTGTGTAAATTGGGTGTTTTTGTGCAAAATTAAGGTATTTAACATTTTAATGCTTTTTGTTCAATGGTTTTCTTTCCATTTCTATTTTTTTAGGCAGTAGACCACATCCCTGTTTGTTGGTCTTTATATATTTTTTTTTTCTCTCTTCTGCATGTTTTGTGTAGTGAGCTCTTAGCTTATAATACTGAAATTTATATTGGCTTAAAATGCATATAACTTTACTAATTGCAATTATGCATTTTTCATGCAAGCATACAACAAAATTCTGAGGCTATTGATTATATATATTCATGTTAATTTCTTTCTGACTCTTGTAAAAGAAATCTGTTTTTAGTGAATGAATACAGTAATAAAGGAATTTGGCTTTGTGTTAAGTTAATATTAACTCATTTCCAACAGGCATGGCATGTATGTACATGCCATGCCCACTGTGAGTTTACTT
Source organism: Penaeus chinensis (assembly GCF_019202785.1). NCBI lineage: Eukaryota > Metazoa > Arthropoda > Malacostraca > Decapoda > Penaeidae > Penaeus > Penaeus chinensis. The sequence continues at coordinate 4,449,491 of NC_061831.1, forward strand.
GTCTAATTGTTTTTACACACTGATGGCTACACTTGTAATAAATCACCAATGAGCCAATTACGAGTACTGTCTGTCTCACCCGTTTACCCTTTTCTCTTAATTCACAAAAATATTTTACATTATCTTATTTTGCTATTACTAATGTTTATAACATTATAGTAATTATAATGTTTATAATAAAAATAACACCAGTGATATTCATAACACTAGTAAAAAATACATTTTCCCACCAATTCAAGGAAAGGTGAAATCCGGTAGGGCAGAGCCATCTATGTGTAGAGACATTTCACAAAAAATATAAAAAATGAGCACATCATTTTCCCCATTTTTTACTCATTTTCCTCGGCAGCAATGGGTTAATTTATACATGGTCAAATTCATTCACATTTCTAATGATTAAGATGACAAATAGTCATTAAATGCAGATTAAGAACAGAGCTAAATCATAGATAATTGATAAACGTATATTTATTAAGGTACTCAAGTTCTTTTATGGCATAATGTAACAAGACAAATAGCATGTATTGCAAGATTTTTATTTATGCACTTTCTGGTTATTTAAGGCAAAAAGTAAAAAGCAATCTATTACCACTTGCACCCACAGTATCACAATTTTATTACATCATGTAACCAAGAGTGGCCAGATTTAAACAATGAACACCATGCAATATCATTCAGAGATCCTCAACAGCAGAGGAACAATGTATTTTTCATACATTTAATAATATATGAAGTCATAAAATATTATGAGATTTAAGAGTAACAATTGTCTTTTAAGTTAAATAGACAAATTATGTTAAAACAGTATGAGATTATGGTTAACAGGGCAGTGGAATCAGCACTACTTTTACATCAATAATCTTACTTTTTTTGGCTTTTTAAAAAGTAGATGATGTAAAGGTAACTGCAAGATGCGCAAGGATGAATTTTATCATTTAAGATAAAGTCATACTTGGGAACACATTTGGCAATGAACATGGGATACATAACATTAAATTGCATAATACTTAGTCTATGAGCACCATGGATAACAAAGAACGCTGTTAAGTTGGTCAGAAGTAAGGTTTAATTGGACACAAACATTAACTGAACTATGGCAATGACGACAAAAAATCAGGCATGAAAGTACACCTGTATGTCTTATTCAGGTATCTAGAAATTAGTTTTAAGCGTTCATATTAAATGAAAGTGGAATGTGTCCATATTAATCTTCTTTTGGCTGTGTAAGAAACTACATTTTTGCCATGTTAACTTATTTATGCAAAAGCCTTTTAAAGTGATCATGTGTCGTCTACTAATAATATTTTATTTCTGACCTACTATTCATGATTATTGTTTTTCTTTAACTTGCACAAATTAAGCAGCTGATCAACACATTCAGGGTGTATCACATATGAATACTGTTACATTTTTTTAGCATCTTCAAACATAAGGGGACGGAAATGTTATATTTACTTGGTCCTATTTTTGTTATTTCTAGTCTGTCTATCAATCTTGGAGATGTGTAGTTTCTTCTCCAGGTCTTGGATAAGCTGCTCAGGAAGAGCCATATTCCTGGAAGATAAAATGATGTATAAATAACAATATGGGAAAAAAAACTACAATATTCCAATCGTTGTGTAGGAAATGTTATCACTACCTTTACCAGTATTACAAATTAAAGTGAAGTCTATGGCAAATTCGTGATTATTTGAATGTGTAATCGTATATTACAATATCAAACAACAATAATAACGTTCATTATACAACAGGTGACAGCAAACATTACTTTAATATGTAATCATATATATAAATGATATTTGTGTTGTCAACAAGAGCCGAAATTTTATCCCCGCGTGATAACCCTCTCTGGAAAGAAAAATTAGAATACTATGATATAATTAAAATCAACTGTAAAATGTGTGAAAGAAAATGACAATTTCCAAATTGCCAGCGATGTATTTGACCGATTTCGATCACGTCTCCGTCAGATATAGTTCAAGTACATCTCTTGCACTGTGAAGATATTCACTCTCATTCACCCCCTCTTTTTCTACGCGTCACGATAAACTCTATACTACCTGAGTTCCTTCATGGTGTCCAACTTCAATCTAACAAGAGCTGCTTCTTTCTGCTTAATTCTCATGGCCTCCTCCTCCCTCTCCCTCTTCAGCTGGTCGGCCTCCTTCGCTCGCACCGCTTCTTGGTACTTGATCTGATCTCGGATTCTCGACTCGTAGTCCTCCTTGGCCTGGCGAAGAACAAGGTTTTGCCATAGAGGGGATTTAGAGGGGTGGTAAATACACTGTTAAAGGCGATGGAAAAACACGGGGTCACCTCATACAATGATTTGGGGGGTGTGAGAGATCTTGTTTAAAAAAAAACATATATTGGCTCTTGTCTTAATAATAATAATAATAATAATAATAATAATAATAATAATGATAATAAAAATAATAATAATAATAAACATGAAACGGAGTATCATATTTTCAATACATTTTATTTCCTTGCATTGTTAGACACTTCATATATCTAATATCACATTATAGTACTGCGGGGCTTCGGGTAGGTAGACGAGAGGTGGGGGAGGGGAGCGTTCAAAGCAGAAATTTGACAAATTTCACACATGGAGAATAATTACTGTAATTATAAATAGATTTGCATATATATGTATTTTTTCCCAAGAATGTATTTACTGATTTGAGTTCTTAACATAAATGCCACACTGGTCACAGAAGAATATTAAATAGGGGGGAGATGAGACCAGGGTTAGAAGGAATTAGAGGCAGAGTAACTCAATTACCAGTCTCCCGGTAATTGACTCATAGAACCGACTGACAAGGTATTGAGCCCAGAACTATTCTACTGCAGGGACGAGGAGAAACAAAATAATCTAGGCCGTTGTATTTTCAATGAACTTGTCACTTCAACCGTCAGCAATATATAAGCAATTATTCATTTGTAACGTACTTAAAATAACTGATACTGGACACTACAGTACCGGTATTGGTTCTCGGCATTTCGATAATAAAGCGGAAAATACTAGGTATATAGTATTTTAAAAAAAAGTAAAGAAAAGGAAAATAGGAGGCATCGCCCATCTCTTCTACTCTTTTATACAGTAGGAAGACAATCACAAACAGGCAAACAGCAAATCATAAAATGCGTTGTTGTAAACACAAAAGTGGCGCCAAAGGTTTAAACTGAGAATCGTCAGTTTGGGGGTGAGGGGATTTCTCGACCAATCAGATGAGGCCCTCCCTTTATGGGGGGTGGGTTGGGGGAATAATATTACATATTAAACAATAAGATGAGGATTTGGTTGAAGATGGGAGGGGATTACTTATCAACAGATCAGCTGTTAATACCTTGTATGTATGTGAATATACGTATTAATATATGTATTCACCAACATTGTCTTCATTGAGTGGGTGGGGCAAGGGGGAATCGGTGTTATCTCTCAACCAATCAGCAAACGATATCGTAGTTGCATAGGGGGGTGGGATCCTTCTCAACCAATCATTGTAGCATATAGTTAGAGGGTAAAGGGACGGGGGGGACGTACGGTATATGAACCAATCAGGTGAGAGTTCCCTCGTTGGGTGAGTGGGTTGGGTCGGCAATCATTGAGTCATAGAAAACGACAATAGTTATGCATAGTTGAGTAGTTATAGGCTATTGTTGGTCCTTAACCACTGTCCTTCCTATTTGCATTACAGAAGAGGACCTATTGTGAGAGAGATTAAAGCATTCGCGGCTTTTGTTATGAAAGTCTTCAAATATTTTCTGTGTGAGTGAGTGGATGTGTGTGTGAGTGAATGTGTGTGTGAGTGAATATGTGTGTGTGTGTGTGTGTGTGTGTGTGTGTGTGTGTGTGTGTGTGTGTGTGTGTGTGTGTGTGTGTGTGTGTGTGTGTGTGTGTGTGTGTGTGTGTGTGTGTGTGTGTGTGTGAGAGAGAGAGAGAGAGAGAGAGAGAGAGAGAGAGAGAGAGAGAGAGAGAGAGAGAGAGAGTGTGAGAGAGTGAGAGAGAGAGAGAGAGAGAGAGAGAGAGAGAGAGAGAGAGAGAGAGAGAGAGAGAGAGAGAGAGAGAGAGAGAGAGAGAGAGTGAGAGAGAATCATTACCAGCATAAAGTCAGTAAATGAGCGTATGTTCATATATTCGTGTATATTCCTTTCCCGCATTTTGATCTTGAAAATACTAACAGTAATAACAACAACAGTAAAAAAACCACTAATAACAACAACAGTAACAATAATAATAATAATAATAATAATAATAAATCAATGATACAAAAATAATAAAATAATAAATAAAGTAACAACAATAATAATGATAACAATAACAACAGAAACACTAATAATGATAACAATAACAATAACAAAAACAAAAAACAAAACATGAACCCATATACATATAAACATAAAACTCCCCTACGCCCACGACCCCCCCTCCCGACCTCCACCCACGACCTCCCCTCCTACCTTCCTAGCTTTCTCGATCTCCGCCCTCTCCCTCTCCGCTGTGATCATCCAGTGGTCGGTGACTTTGAGCAGCTCCTTCTTCTGCGCCACCGCCGCCTCCATCCGGGTCCTCTGGCGCTCCTCCACCTGCTGGCGCCTCTCGCGGGTCACTTGGCCGTCTCGGTCGGCCTTCGAGCGCGCCGCTTCGAGGGCCTTTTGGCGCCACTCGCGTTCCATCTGGAGGAGGGGGTGAAGGGGGGAGTGTGGGTGAGGGAGGAGTGTAGGGAAGTGGGTGAAGGGGGGAGTGTGGGTGAAGTGGGGGGGGGGGTGAGGGAGGAGGGGGTGAAAGGGGGAGTGTGGGTGAAGGGAGGGGGTGTGGGTGAAGCGGGAGTGTGGGGAAGTGGGTGAGGGAGGGGTAATGTGGGTGAGGGAGGGGGTGTGGGTGAAGGAATGGGTGTGGGTGAAGGGGGGGGGGGTGAGGGAGGGAGTGTGGGTGAAGGGGGGGGTGAGGGATGGGGGGGGTGAAGCGAGAGTGTGGGGGGGGTGAAGCGAGAGTGTGGGGAAGTGGGTGAGGGAGGGAAGGAAGATAGGTGAGGGAGAGGGAGTGAGTGAGTGAGGGAGGAATGAAGGGAAAATGAGTGAGGAAGAGAAGGAGAAAGAGAATGAGGGAGAAAATGAGAGAGGGGCCGGAAAAAAAAGGAAAACTGAAGAAGAGAGAATGAGAAAAAATGGAAGGAGGAGAAAGGGATGAAAAAGGAGGGAGAGTATGAGAAGTGGAAGAAAGGGGAAGAACAAGAAGGGAGAATGAAGAAAAGATGAGAAAGAAATAAAAGAATAGGAAGAATAAGGGTGAACAAAATATAATGATGGAGGAAGAGGGGGAATGAAGGAGCGAACGAGAGAGGGAAGGAAGAGGGAGAGAGGGAGAGAAAATAATAAGAGAAGG
>NC_061831.1:4472379-4474879 GCF_019202785.1 Penaeus chinensis
AGGTGGAGAGAGAGAGAGAGAGAGAGAGAGAGAGAGAGAGAGAGAGAGAGAGAGAGAGAGAGAGAGAGAGAGAGAGAGAGAGAGAGAGAGAGAGAGAGAGAGAGAGAGAGAGAGGGAGAGAGAGAGAGAGAGGGAGAGAGAGAGAGAGAGAGAGAGAGAGAGAGAGAGAGAGAGAGAGAGAGAGAGAGAGAGAGAGAGAGAGAGAGAATCATTACCAGCATAAAATCTCTCTCTTTCTTCCCCTCTCTCTCTCCCTCTCCCTCCCTCCATTCAGCCTCCTAACCCCCTCCCTCGTCTCCCTCCCTTCCACCCTGTTGTTCTTTTTCTCCTTCTCCCCCTCTCCCTCTCTCTTCTCCCTCCCCCAACCCCTCTTTCCCATCTCTTCCGCCTCCCCCCCAACCCCCTCACTTCAGTATTTACCACGCGAGTTGCATGTCAGCGACCCTTTTCTCACCCCCCCCCCTCTCTATCTCTCTCTCTCTCTCTCTCTCTCTCTCTCTCCCTCTCTCTCTCTCTCTCTCTCTCTCTCTTTCTCCTTCCCTCCCTCCCTTCCTCTCCTTCTCCCTATCTCTCTATCTCTTTCTTCCTCTCTCTTTCTCTTTCTCTCTCTCTCTGTCTGTCTGTCCCCCTCCCTCCCCCCTCCCTCTCTCTTTCTCTTTCTCTCTCTCTCTCTCTCTCCTTCTCCCTATCTCACGCCCCCCTTTCTCAAAGCTTTTCGTGACTCCTTCCGATTCATCAAAGTTCCAATATCTGTTGTTTTTAATTGATAACTAATTTTCATTATAAAGATATGCTGCCGTTATTCGCTTTCTGGATCTTAATACATAACCATAAATTTTGTGATTTGTTTCCAATCTTTTTCGTGTCTCTCGCCTGTGATTTTGATGTCTGAGTATAGGTTATCATTCATTTCTCTTTCTTTTTAGAAATTACTAAGAGGTAATTTGATTTATCTGCGTCTAGTGATGTTGCTGACCAGCGATCGAATCCCGCACCGCCAGTGGATTGGTAACTCCCGGCCATTCCTTGCACACAGGGGATTAATTTAGAAGCAAATATAAACATAAATTTTATCGCAACACGAATAACAAAAAATGATAAAACTAGATTCTAATAATCATCATCATTCTGTTTCATTTATTCTTCATCTAGATCCGTCATTTTAGCAATATTTATAGACATTCTAGAATTCACCATGCTAATCACCAATTATTACAAATATAATTATATACAGAAGTGTCAGTCGTCCCAATCCTGTTATAATGATCCTTAATACTCTATAATTCCTCGCAATCCTACGCGCCAGTTATCTATTACGATGACTTGCAATAATGCATCGATATATTGGAATCCTACGTATGGATCTTGCTGCAGTGGTGGTAAATGTTTATAAATATTTTGAAATCTGATACCCTTATGATGTAATAGTGATTGCCAATAGAGTGTTTGATCCTCTCCCCTCTGTATCTATAGAGGGTTGGATCCTCTCCTTCTATTTTTAAAGAGGGTTGGATTCTTCTCTTCTGTATCTATAGAGGTTTGGATCCTCTCCCCTCTGTATCTGTAGAGGGTTGGATCCTCTTACTTCTGTAGTTATAGAGGGTTGGATCCTCTCCCTTCTTTATTTATAAAGGGTTGGATCCTCTCCATTGAACGTAACACAAACGGTATTATTTCAAAGACCACAGTTTTGAATAACCTAAACGGATTCTTAAGGTATCAAATTTAACCGAAAACGTTTCTTTTATCCGTCTTCACTTTCTATCTGTCTCTGTGTAATATCCGTTACAGTTTTAAGGCTATCTGACTTAGCGATTTTCAAAAGCTTTTACGCTTTATCAAATATTTTCAGTTACGACCCCTGACGTGTTTTTGTCTAATTCTAAATTAATATAATTGTCTCAAATAATTAATATATAGTTATTTAAAATACATATCAATTAACCGACAGTAATTTCCGCATCTGACTGTATAAGTATTAAAAACAAATATGATAACATTATGACTATCTTGATATTCGTTGTAATAATTATAAATCTGAATGTTTCTTTTAACTTTTTTTTTTTTTTTTTTCGTTAACTTCATTCAAACTCTTATGCCTTTGAATATTTTTTTTTTATTTGTTAATTTCTCTATTCCTCTCTCTTTCTCTCTCTCTCTCTCTTTTCCTTATTATAATTTACTATTATCATTGTCCTTATTATCATTATCTTTATATTATTATCATCCTTATATTATCATTATTATGATTATTATCATTATTATTATTATTATTATTATCATTATCATTATTATTATCACTGTTATTATTGTTATTATTATTATTATCACTATTATTATTATTTTTGTTATTATTATTATTAACATCATCATTATAATTGTTACTATTAATATTAATTTAGGCTCAGTTGCAAAATTGAAGGCCATGACCTTTACTCGATGGATGCTTTCAACACTCGTACTAAAACCTTTCTATAGCGCCTTTTGTACGGCCAGGTGC
>NC_061831.1:4479879-4489879 GCF_019202785.1 Penaeus chinensis
TTTTCACCTCCCGCCATTATCATCATTGAATTAACTTTCTCTTGCTGATGGCTAGCGATCCTAATATCAACAGTTTTAGAAAAAACAGTTTTGTATAAGTCGTCCTACCAGAGGGACTTATCAAGGAGAAAACATCTCTCTACTTATCAAAACTTCACCCTAATAACTGTATCATCTTTATCAAGTATTAATGATAACTGTTGTTGTTTTAATTATATGAAAATGTTGAATTTCAGTTTGATGTTCATTGTGATTTTTTTTTTATACAGGAGATTTGGCATTCTTTTTGTTTTCCTTTTTCTCTTGAAGTTATCACAATTATCTTTGAGTATAGCTTAGAAAAACAAAATCATACACATAGAATTTGTTCCTAATAGCTATGTTTTCTTAATGTCACAGTTAGGTATGGTAATAATTATTTGCAAGTATAATATTTTTCGTTCGCTTAATGTTAAGTTTAAGATATGTTCCTCCTTTGGGAAAATTGGCAAAAAAGGGTACTATGCTGAATATGCCAAAGGTAATCATTTAATCAAATTACGCTATCGGCGAATTCAAATGAAAAAATGACGTAATTGCTGAATCAAAATATCGAATTGTGATGTTGAATAGGAAAAAAATAGATTTACAATAGCGTTCATGTTGCTAAGTTGACTAGTTACATGGTTAGCGTGAAGTGGCATTTTCAACACAGTATTTCGGTACTTAGGAGCAGCTTCGTTACTGTATAAAATGAGATGTTTACCAGGAGACTGAATGTGGATATTGTTTTTTATACAGAACAATGAACATATCTCAGTCATCGAAAGCATATACAAAATTTGAGCTTTGGATAATGAAGTCAAGTTTCGTTTCTTAAATTAAAGCTTACAACCGTTGTCCTCAAGATTATTATTAATAGTATAGTAACACACGCGCAAGTAATTATACATTTATATATTTCAATGAATATAATCTATGTACACACTTAAACGTTACAGTCACAAATGTTTATCATGAACATGCGTAGAATGACTCGGGGGTCGACGAGATACCGTACAAAACAAGGGGAGGATGCCAGGAGCTTCGAATCATGACTCGGAATAAAAAAGGATCGAAACAGGAATAAGAAGCTTCGAGATTCGACGTTGGATTGCCCGATTTTATTATATATATGTGTGTGTATGTATGTATATATATATATATATATATATTATTGGTATTTGGTGCTTTGATACATACGTACATACATACATATATGCATACGTTCATACATGTAGGGTATGTCTTTGTATGTACGAATGTATGTATGTATACACACGTTTTTAGACACTTTTATTTTTGGGTGTGAATCAATGGGTAGTCATTTTTGGGGTTTTATTTATTTTGATCTTATTTCCTCTGGAAGCCGTATTGGTTGAAAAAACTTATATTTATGTTGTCACTATAAGTAAATCCAAGTGACTTTTCGGCTGCGAAAGGGTCGGGCGTCGCTGAGAGAGAGAGAGAGATTAAAAGATAGAGACAGAAACAGATACAGACAAACGGTAATAAAGTCAAAAAGGAAAAGAAAGAATGAAAGAAGACAGAACATATATAGGCATATATAGGCATATATACATACATATATATATACATATCTAAAGAAAGAGAAAATGAAGTAGAAGTCACTATTGTAGCTTCTGTATCCCTCCCTCCTCTTCTTGTAGGGGTGTGTGTGAACTCTCTTTGGTTGCCGTGGGGGTAAGGGGGAGGGGATGGGTGTTGTATATGTCCTGTTTGCTTTCCGTTTGCGTATATATATTTTATCTTTTTTTTTTTTTGTTTATTTACTGATTAGTGCAAAAATATATAACTCTACATTCAGTATAAACTGACAAATAGGACCAAAATGATAAAAGTAACGGAGAAGACTATTTGGAAAACAGAATGTGTGAAGTTTTATATATTTTTTCCTTGAACTCATTTTTTTTTTTTTTAAAGAGAACAGAATGTTTCTCCGACCTCTGTACCAGTAAAATCACCGAAGATGGGAAAAAACGGCTTATTTTTCTGTTTTTCCTTTAATTATTATATTTTATCTATTTATTATCATAATAACTTTTAGCTGGCGATCACGTGAAAATTATTATTATTATAATCATTTTTTTTATTTTTTTATTATTCACGGCAAGACTGAGGTCTGTCGAACAGCATTTTGAGAGTGTGATGAAATTTACTGAGGATATTTAAGCAGATTCGCCTTTTTTATCAACAATATCTTACAAATTTATACAGAAGTACATCTTTTTCTTTCAAAGATACATTCCATTTGCAAAATGTACATTTAAACACACGCGAATAAAGTGCTTAGAAGTGTTAACCAGTATAAGAGGGAGAAAATGGTGTCTTTAACATAAAACAAGAAGTATTCAGTCGACAATTCAGTGGCATGTCGTCCTCAAAATGAAAAACCAAGTAATGTATCCAAACTACTGTAGTAACAATTTGCAATAACCCTTTCTTCGACAAACAGCAACGGAGGCAGCGTCGACCCACCTCCAGCTGGTCAAAATGAACTTTCTCGGAGGCGTCTGGGCCTTGTAAACAAAAATAAATAAAATATATATAAATAGAAATATCTATCGTCAAATTATATAAATTGAGATAGAAACAAAAAAGGAGAAAACATAGTTAAGGAAAGAGAGAAATACAGATAAATAAAAAAAAAATAATGAAACAGGTATGAGAAACATGAAAAAAAGAAAGAAAGAAAGAAAGAAAGAAAGAAAAAACAAGTGATAGCAACGCAGGGAGAGCGAGAGGAAAAACAATCATATAAAAAGGGGAAAGAAATAATGAAAAATAAGGTTAGCATTACAGGACAATAACACAGGATTCCTCTGTACATTGCCGTCGCGTGTGTATGATTTAAGCTTTTCGATATTCAGTGCAAGTAATGCGAGGCCGGTAGTACCTATAGCAACACACACTGCAGTGGTAAAGTCTGGTAAATATTAAGGAATACAAGACAAGGTATGCAAAGTTTGTTTTCATTTAACAAGGTGTGGATAATCGACAACGTCACCAATTTTTAAAGCTTTTTGCTTTCGTTAGTGATTTTAATTTACAAAATGGTAATGAAATTTACAATATTTTCTGTATGGTAGGAGGGTCTTGATAATGTTCAAAACAATAACAATAACATGTTTGCTTATGGGAAAAGTACAAAGCAAAAATAGTTTTTTAAAAAAGTATCATATAACAAATATAGTGTACAACTCTAATCACTGAGAGAACAATTATTCAGTAGGTATGCTGTATCACTACATTTTTTACAGACAAACAAACAAAAGAAGAGAATAAATGAAATACACTTTGAATAGTAGTAGTACAAGATGTCACTTTCATGTTCTGTTTTTGTTTTTTTGTTTTTTGTTATTTTTCTATAATATCTAAAACAATGATAAGGCCCTGATTATTATTATGCAGTGACGTCTCCAAGAACTCAAAAAGCATCACCTTCTGCAGTTAAACCACAACAAACACTTCTGAAGTTATAATTCAAGAATCCCACAAGATTTTTTTTGTTTTTGTTTTTTTCGTGCCAAATAACATTTTTTTTCCACAAATCAGTGTCATCACATGAGTGTAATAATGAACAAAAACTATTAAAAACCATTACGGTTATACATAAAGAACAAACATGAAACATTTTAATGTCACTGAGGAACTAGGTTGTGTTACACCACACAGATATATGTATATATATATGTACACAATATACATATCTGCCTTGCTTTAGTACGCTGTACCGATTTACACCAATACAGATGCCAAATTGTTCAATACAACATTCCCATCTTTATAAGTTTTTTTTTCTTAATATTCCCATCTTTATAAGTTTTTTTTTCTTAATATACAGATCTACCATGTTGATGGAAACTATATAAAATTTGTATCACGGAAAATTGACTTATTTTTCGCCAGGAGGCTGACACCTGAAAGGAACTGTTTTGTTATCTTTAATTAATAGTGATGTCTTGTAAATCAAGTAACCTTAAAAGTAACTTTATATTCCCATAAAAAATATATAACTTTTGGAGACAATTTGTTCCCAATTCCTTTATGGAGCAGTTACTACAACCATCAAATTCTATAATAAAGACAGATTTCCTTGTCATTTAAAGAATAACCTACATATTGTGAGTTTCGATTATTATGATTTATCATAAGAGTATTAGACAAGTTACTGTCTTGTGATTTCTAATAAGTAGTTAGCCATTACAGGACTAGTTAATCGTTGTAGAAATTTAACACTGGAAGTATTCGGTGTTCTAAGAGTGGATTTAACGTTAATCGACAGTCACCTCAGGAATTAGATGAATAACGATCCATTCGCATGAAAAAGATATCCACTATGGAAGAACTTCACTCTACCAGGAAGCTTTGTAATGCTCCGGCCCCCCTAACATAAACTTTTTTTTTTTTTCAAATGGCCATTATCGCCTTTTTTCTTCAAACATATATATCTTCATCTTTCTCTACAAATTAACAAACAAACAAAACCTATATAACAAAATAAAGAAAAAAAAAATCATGCTTTAAACTTGTTGTTAACAGAACGAGTGAGTGTGCCCTATACGTGTTGAGGGAGCTATTCGCCAGGCGGAAGGGAGGGCGACGGCGGCGGTGCTGCGGCGTGATAAAATACGTCTCGAGCGCGGGTGTCAGGGAGCACCTATATATACAACAGTGATGTTGACTTGTATCTGGATAGCTTCATGTTTGATTCTGGTTACAAATCACTTGATCACTTGACTCTGTATACAATGTGTTATTACTATTAAAAGATCTAAAATTAGTGCTAAATTATACACATATTTAAGTGTGTGTGTCGGTGTGTAACATCTATGTATGTTATATATATGTGTGTATGGTCGTGTGCATATATTTATATAGGTATTGATGTATATGTATATGTCTCATTTATGTACAGGATAAAAGGTAGTATCCACACTCCGCAAATGGAAAAACCAGCGGGCACTCAAGCCAACCAAGCTGAAACAGTACCGGTACTGAAGTCAAGATGATTGCCGCCCGAAGTCCATCAGAAGGTACATCTCGTCAGAACAGGGGGTGGCTAGAGTTCGTCTATCGAGGCTAGGGGGTTGGGGGGAAATGTGTTAAGGGAGAACAGTCACACAGAAACCTGAATAATAGTATAAACAACGTTAACTATCCTGACTTTGTAGCTATCCTAATATCGTCTAGCTATCACGAAACTCTTTTATTGGGGGACGAAAGAGTGTCAAAATCACGTTTGTCGAGGATCGTTGCCATTGTAGTATAGTAAAGATTTTAAAGTATAGTCTAAATGCCGTCTTAACAACGGAAGGGAACCATTACTGTACAGTCCATCATGCCTGGGAAATGTGCAACGGAACTGGTCCCTATGAAGCACATATAACAGTGTATGACTAGTCCATGCTCTTTGGTATAAACAAAACAGGTACATAACATACTTCACCATTTTTGGTGATCGAACCGGATCATTACATATTATGTCAAGTAACTTTTTTTTTCATTATTTATCTTAAAGTATTGCCTTGTAAATTGTGCTGAGAATATTATGACACGTTGACGTCTAATGGTTAGACTGATCTGTGACCTTCACACGTTACACAGAACTCCACCGCGGAACATTTTTAACACCAAAATATAGCAATGTTCACAGTGAATCGCCCGACGGGGGGAGGAGGTGCGCGGTAGAGCGTCCGTGGAATCTGAACTTGGAACATCACAGTTAGGCCACAGCACCCTCTCTGCCCCCGCGAGCACCCGACCGGGCCTTCTCACATCACGAGACACTTCTCTTTAATCTTGCGTGTGCCCTTTTGCGATTTGTTTTTCTTGCCGTCCAGCTGCAGCGACATATTTCTGTTCTTCTCCATGTTGAGGAGCTCCTGGAACAGCTCCTTCACGTTGTGGTTGGTCTTGGCCGAAGTCTCCATGAAATTACACTTCCACGCCTTCGCCTGCGCCTCCCCGTACGAGCTCTGCACCTCCCGGGCGTCGCTCTCGTCGCACTTGTTCCCCACCAGCATGATCGGGAACTCCATTTCGTTGCCCTTGATCTCCCGGATCACCTCCCAGATCGGCCTCAGCTCCTCCAGGCTCTGGCGGCTCGTGATGGAGTAGACGAGGATGAAGGCATGACCCTTGCTGATGGAGAGGCGCTGCATGGCCGGGAACTGGTGCGAGCCCGTCGTGTCGGTGATCTGCAGCGTGCAGATGTTCTTGTTGCAGCTGATCACCTGCAAAGACGAAGGGCGTCAGGGGTGCGTGGGAGGGAGGAAATGGTGTGTGTGTTGTTCCATGCAGGTGTGATACTAGGGATGGGGTTAAGCAGTGATTATTCTTTTGAAAGTGATGGTGAGGGATTCAATTATAAAGTTTAGTTAATGGTGGCAAAGTATGATAAATACACAAACGAATGGATAAATTAACACACACACACATACACACACACACACATATATACACATATATATATATATATATATATATATATATATATATATATATATATATTCATCCTTCTCAACAGAAATATACACACTTATATCTACGCATACACACACACACACACACACACACACACACACACACACACACACACATATATATATGTATACACACACACACACACACACACACACACACACACATATATATATATATATATATATATATTTATATATTTATATATATATATAAATATATATATATACATATATATATATATATATATATAGAGAGAGAGAGAGAGAGAGAGAGAGAGAGAGAGAGATAGAGATAGATATATAGAAAGATATATATAATCCTATAAAAAAACAGCAGCAGAAATCTCAGATGTTATGTATTGTACTTCGTTGCATTCATATTACTAAATATAATAATACAGTACATTCTACTAACAACACAACTCCAACCACCAAAAACAATTCTCATCATAAACCCAATAATCCTCCCTCTTCCTCCTTCTCCTTCATTCCTCCTTCTCCCTCCTTCCTTCATCCTTCTCCCTCCTTCATCCTTCTCCTTCCCCCTCCTTCCTCTTTCTCCTTCCTTCCTCCTTCTCCCGCCTTCCTCCTTCCCCCTTCCTCCTTCCTCCCTTCCTTCATCCCTCCTCCTTCTCCCCTTCCCTCTTCCTCCTTCCCCCTTCTCCTTTCCTCCTCCTTTCCTTCCTCCTTCTTCCTCCTCTTCCTTCCTCCTTCCTCCCTTTCTTCCCTTCCTCCTTCTCCCTCCTTCCTTCCTCCTTCTCCCTCCTTCCTCCTTCCCCCTTCCTCCTTCCCCTCCTTCCTTCCTCCTTCTCCCGCCTTCCTCCTTCTCCCTTCCTCCTTCTCCCTCCTTCCTTCCTCCTTCTCCCTCCTTCCTCCTCCTCTCTCCCTCTTCCTCCTTCTCCTCTCCTCCTTCCTCTCTCCTCCCTTCCTCCTCTCCCTTCCTTCTCCTCCCTCCCCCTCCTTCATCTTTCTCCTTCTCCTTCCTTACTCTTCTCCTTCCTTCCTCCTCCCTCCTTCATCCTTCTCCCTTTTCCTTCCTCCTTCTCCCTCCTTCCTCCTCCCTCTTTCCTCCTTCTCCCTCCTTCCTCCTTCTCCCTTCTTCCTCCTTCCCCCTTCATCCTTCTCCCTCCTTCATCCTTCTCCTTCCTTCCTCTTTCTCCCTCCTTCCTCCTTCCCCCTCCTTCATCTTTCTCCTTCTCCTTCCTTACTCTTTCTCCTTCCTTCCTCCTCCCTCCTTCATCCTTCTCCCTTCTTCCTTCCTCCCTCTCCCTCCTTCCTCCTTCTCCCTCCTTCCTCCTTCCCCCTCCTTCCTCTTTCTCCCTCTTTCATCCTTCTCCCTCCTTCCTCCTTCTCCCTCCTTCCTCCTTCCCCCTCCTTCATCTTTCTCCTTCTCCTTCCTTACTCTTTCTCCTTCCTTCCTCCTCCCTCCTTCATCCTTCTCCCTTCTTCCTTCCTCCCTCTCCCTCCTTCCTCTCTTCCTTCCTCCTTCTCCTTTCCTCCTTCTCCTTCTCTCCTTTATGCTTCTTCCTCCTTCCTCCTTCTCCCTCCTTCCTCCTTCTCCCTCCTTCCTCCTTCTCTCTCCTTTATGCTTCTTCCTCCTTCCTCCTTCTCCCTCCTTCCTCCTTCTCCCTCCTTCCTCCTTCTCTCTCCTTTATGCTTCTTCCTCCTTCCTCCTTCTCCCTCCTCCATCCTTCCCCCTCCTCCATCCTTCTCCCTCCTTCCTCCTTCTCCCTCCTCTCTCCTTCTCCCTCCTTCCTCCTTCCCCCTCCTTCCTCTTTCTCCCTCCTTCATCCTTCTCCCTCCTTCCTCCTCCCTCCTTCCTCCTTCTCCCTACTTTTTTCTTCTCCCTCCTTCCTTCATCCTTCTCCCTCCTTCCTCCTTCTCCTTCCTTCTTCTTTCTCCTTCCTTCCTCCTTCTCCCTCCTTCCTCCTTCTCCCTCCTTCCTCCTCACTCTCCCTCCTTCCTCATTCTCCCTCCTTCCTCCTTCTCCCTCCTACATCCTTCTCCCTCCTACATCCTTCTCCCTCCTTCCTCCTTCTCCCTCCTCCATCCTTCTCCCTCCTTCCTCCTTCTCTCTCCTTCATGCTTCTCCCTCCTTCATCCTTCTCCCTCCTTCATCCTTCTCCCTCCTTCTCCCTCCCTCATCCTTCCCTCTTCATCCTTCTCCCTCCTTCATCCTTCTCCCTCCTTTCTCCTTCTCTCTCCTTCATGCTTCTCCCTCCTTCATCCTTGTCCCTCCTTCATCCTTCCCCCTTCATCCTTCTCCCTCCTTCATCCTTCTCCCTCCTCCCTCCTTCTCCCTCCTTCATCCTTCTTCTTCCTTCATCCTTCTCCCTCCTCCATCCTTCTCCCTCCTCCCTCCTTCTCCCTTCTCCCTCCTTCATCCTTCCCTTTTCATCCTTCTCCCTCCTTCATCCTACTCCCTGCTTCATCCTTCTCCCTCCTCCATCCTTCTCCCTCCTTCATCCTTCTCCCTCCTCCATCCTTCTCCCTTCTCCCTCCTTCATCCTTTTCCCTCCTTCATCCTTCCCCCTTCATCCTTCTCCCTCCTTCATCCTTCTCCCTCCTCCCTCCTTCTCCCTCCTTCATCCTTCTCCCTCCTTCATCCTTCCCTTTTCATTCTTCTCCCTCCTTCATCCTACTCCCTGCTTCATCCTTCTCCCTCCTCCATCCTTCTCCCTCCTTCATCCTTCTTCCTCCTTCATCCTTCCCTCTTCATCCTTCTTCCTCTTTCTCCCTCCTCCATCCTCCTCACTCCTTCATTCTTCTCTCTCCCTCATCCTTGTCCTTCCTTCATCCTTTCCCCTTCCTCCTCCTGCTTCCTCCTTCCTCCTTCCTCCTTCTCGTCCTACTTTAAAAGAAGGTCCCTTGGTCTTGCTTCCTCCACACACCACGCCAAGCAAGGGGCTCCGAGTTACCTAAATACAGGATCGCATGAGCCGGAGCGAAGCCAGGCTGAGACTCACGGGGCGGTCGATAAGGGAAGGAGGGAGGGAGAGGGAGGGACGGACGGAGGGACGGAGAGACGGAGGGAGGGAGAGAGAGGATAGGAGGGAGGGACGGGGGGAGGGAAGGAGGGAGGGAGGGAGGGAGGGAGGGAGGAAGGGAGGGAGGGAGGGACGGAGAGACGGAGGGAGGGAGGGAGGAAGGGAGGGAGGGAGGGACGGAGGGACGGAGAGACGGAGGGAGAGGGACGGAGAGACGGAGGGAGGGAGGGAAGGAGGGAGGGAGGGAGGGAGGGAGGAAGAGAGGGACGGAGGGAGGGAAGGAGGGAGGGAGACAGAGGGAAGGAAGGAGGGAGAGGGAAGGAGGGAGGGAGGGAGGGACGGAGAGAGGGAGACAGAGGGAAGGAGGGAGGGATAGAGGGAAGGAGGAGAAGGGGGGAAGGGTGCATAGGGTAAGTTCCCCTTCTTGCACATTGTTTTTGCTCTTGGTCTGGGTCATGGGTCGGACGAGATAAGGGATCGGGTCTGGTT
>NC_061831.1:4499879-4504879 GCF_019202785.1 Penaeus chinensis
TCTATATATATATATATATATATATATATATATATATATATATATATGTATATATATATGTATATATATTTATAAACACACATATATACATATCTATCTATATGTCTATCTGTTTATCCATTAATTTTTCTTTATTTCTGTAAATACATGTATATGTGTATGTAAATGTCTGTGTGTGTTTGTGTATGTTTGTATTTCATTGTTTAGATGTATATATGCGTTCATGTATGTGTGCGTGTTTTTCTTCGTTTATGGTCAAATGTATGTGTGTGTATATGTATGTATGTTTTTGTGCTTAAAGTGTTCTTAGTTGTGTGTTTAGTGTGCGTTTGTGTGTGTGTGTTTAGTTGTGCGTGTGTGTGTGTTTAATTGTGTGTGTGTGTCTGTGTGTGTGTGTGTGTGTGTGTGTGTGTGTGTGTGTGTGTGTGTGTGTGTGTGTGTGTGTGTGTGTGTTTAGTTGTGCGTGTGTGTATTTAGTTATGTGGATGTTTAATTATGTGTGTTTAATTATGTGTGTGTTTTTAGTTGTGTGTGTGTTATGCTTCGTGTGCGTGCGTGCGTGTACGTGCCTATGTTCTTCCTCACCTCCAGTTTACATATACATATCCGTGTTTAACGTCCTATGCATCCGTGAGTGTATATACGTGTCTGAGAAAGGCACGTCGGGTCGTGTCGGCAGCTGGATGAACCCTGACATTAACTCCGCGTATCCCGGCTGCGGCGGATGAAGAGAACACGCCCCCTCTTTCCTCCTACCCCCCCCCTCTTTCCTCCTACCCCCCTTTCCCCCCTCTTTCCTCCTACCGTCCCCCCCTCCCCCTCTATACTCCTACTCACCCCTTCCCCTCCCCTTCCCCCTCCCCACGCCTAACGAGCTGAACCAAAAGGAACCAAGTCTATACATTTTCGCGTAGAGTTATGCCAGAGCTTTGGGTTGGGATTTTTTTTCTCTCTCTCTCTTACTCTTTCTCTCTCTCTCTCTCTCTCTCTCTCTCACTCTCTCTCTCTCGTCATCTCTCTCTCATCTCTCCTCTCTCTCTCTCTCTCCCTCTCTCTCTCTCTCTCTCTCTCTCTCTCTCTCTCTCTTTTCTCTCTCTTTTTCTTTTTCTCTCTTTTTCTTTATCTCTCTTTTTCTTTCTCTCTCTCTTTCTCTCTCTCTTTCTCTTTCTCTTTCTCTTTATCTTTCTCTCTCTCTTTCTCTCTCTATTCATTATCTCTTTCTTCTTTTCATTTTCGTCTTTCGTCTCATGCTTTTTATTTTATTTTCTCTCTTCTTCTTCCTCTTTATGTTTTCGTTGTTATGCCTAAACGTCTTTCTCTTTCTTCCTCCTCCTCCTTCTTCTTTATTTCCACACCTTATAAATCTCTCTCTCCCTTCCTCCTCCTCCTCCTCCTCCTTCTCCTCCTTCTCCTCCTCCTCCTCCTCCTCCTCCTCCTCCTCCTCCTCCTCCTCCTCCTCTTCTCCTCCTCCTCCTCCTCCTCCTCCTCCTCCTCCTCCTTCCATTTCCTTCTCCTTCTTCTTCTTCTTCCTCCTCCTCCTCCTCCTCCTCCTCCTCCTCCTCCTCCTCCTCCTCCTCCTCCTCCTCCTCCTCCTCCTCCTCCTCCTCCTCCTCCTCCTTCCATCTCCTTCTCCTTCTTCTTCTTCCTTCTTCCCTCTCCTCCTCCTCCTCCTCCTCCTCCTCCTCCTCCTCCTCCTCCTCCTCCTCCTCCTCCTCCTCCTCCTCCTTCCATCTCCTTCTCCTTCTTCTTCTTCTTCTTCTTCTTCCTCCTCCTCCTCCTTCTCCTCCTCCTCCTGCTCCTCCTCCTTCTTCTTCTTCATCTCCTTCTTCTTCTTCTTCCTCTCCTCTTTCATCTTTCCCCTCGCACCTCCTCCTTCTCCTCCTCCTCCTGCTCCTCCTCCTCCTTCTTCTTCATCTCCTTCTTCTTCTTCTTCCTCTCCTCTTCCATCTTTCTCCTTGCACCTCCCACCTCCTTCTATCTCTATCTTCCTCCTCATACTTCTTCCTTCCTTACACTTCTTCCTGATTTTCTTCCTCTCTCCTTAATTTCTTTTCCCTTCTCTCTATCTCCATTCGCTTATTCTCGTTTCGTCTTTTTCATTATCCTTCTCCTTTTTCCTTTATTCTCTTCTCGACCTTCTCCTCCTCCGTTTTCAACAAGTTCATTTTCCTACTTTTTCCTCCTCCTCATTATCTTCTTTCTTCCCTACTTCCCTTTTTTTCTTCCATCATTTCTTTCATCTCCCTATTTCTCCCTCTTTTGTTCTCCAATTTTCCCTTCCTCTACTTCCTCCTCTCACATACCCCTCTTCCTCCTTCTGTTTCTTCTCCCTTTTCTCCCCATCCTCTTCGTTTTCCTCTTTTCTCTTCTTTCCCTCTCCCCTCTCCCTCTTCCTCCTCCACGTCCCACCCCTTTTTTATATCTCTTTTATCCTCTTCCCCTCTCCTTCCTCCTCCTCCTTCATTCTCTTTCTCCTTCTTCCTCCTCCAGCTTCCTCCCTCTTCCCCCTTTCTCTTCCTCTCCCTTTCTCTATCTCTTCCTATTTCCCTTCATCCCTCTCCCTCCCCCTTTCTCTTCCTTTTTTCCTTCCTCCCTCTTCTTCCCTCTTCCTCTCCCTCTTCCTCTCCATCTCCCTCTCCCCCCCCCCTTCTCTTCCTCTTTCCCTTCCTCCCTCTTCCTCTTCCTCTTCCTCCCTCTTCCTCTCCCTCTCCCTCTTCCTCTCCCTCTATCTCTCCCTCTCCCTCCCCCCTTCTCTTCCTCTTTCCCTTCCTTCCTCAACCTCTCCCTCTTCCTCTTCCTCTCCCTCTTCCTCTCCCTCTTCCTCCCTCTTCCTCTCCCTCCCTCTTCCTCTCCCTCTTCCTTTACATAAATAGGCTTCCTTTGGGCTTTAAGATGTCATGTTGATCCGCGCGCGCGTGTGTGGGGGGGGGGGGGGGAGGAGAGAAGGAGGAATTAAATAAAGATGGAGGACAAAAGAAGGATGGAGATGAAGACGAAGATTAGAAGAGGGAGAGGGAGAGGAGAGGAGGAGAAGAGGAATAGGAGGAGGAGGATAAAAAGCAGGAAGAGATAGAAGTACGATAAAATTTAGGGATAGAAATATAGGAGAAGTAATAGATGAAAGAAGAAGAGAAAAATGAAGATAAAAACGATAAGGAGAATAAAGGAAGAGAAGGTGAAGGAGGAAGATTAAAGAAAGAAAAAAATAGAAGGTGGAGGATAAAGAGAATAGATAAGGAGAGAAAGAAGGAGGAGGATAAGTAGGAGGATAAAGAGAATAAGGAAGAAGAGAAAGAAGGAGGAGGAAGAGAAGGAAGAGGATAAGTAGGAAGAGGCGGAGGATAAGGAGAAGGACAAAGAAGATAAGGAAGAAAAGGAGAAGAAGGAGGAAGAGTAGGAAGAAGAAACAAAAGAAGAGAAGAAGAATAAAGAGGAAAATAAAGAAGACAAGAAGGAAGATAGAGAGCATAAAAAAGAAGATAGAGAGGATAAGAGGGAAGACAAAGAAGAGAAGGAGGAAGAGGAGGAGGAAGATGATGATGATGATGATGATGATGATGATGATGATGATGATGATGATGATGATGATGAGGAGGAGGAGGAGGAGGAGGAGGAGGAGGAGGAGGAGGCTGCGAGGGTGGCAGTGGCGATGTTCACGCATTTGTTCCATCTTTTAAAGGTGTTGAACCAGCGGCCGCCTCCTCCTGCGGCCGTCTGGAGAGAGGCGGGGGGGGGGGGGGGGGCGAGGAAGGAGGAGATGGGAAGAGAAGGAGGGGATGGAGAGAAAAGGGGAGGATGGGAACAGAAGGGGAGGGGAGGAAGGGGAGGGAGGGAGGGAGCGATGGGAAGGGAGGGGAGGGAAGGAAGGGAAGGATGGGAAAGGAAGGGAGGGAAGGAGTGAGAGGGGAAAGGATGGGAGAGAGAAGAGAAGGGGAGGGAAGGATGGGGAGGATGGGAAAGGAAGGGAGGGAAGAAGTGAGAGGGGAAAGGATGGAAGAGAGAAGGGGAGGGGAGGGAAGGAAGAGAAGGAAGGGGAGGATGGGAAAGGAAGGGAGGGAAGGAGTGAGAGGAGACGGAAAGGAGGGCGAGGAAGACAGGGATGGAAAGAGAAGGGAAGGGAATGGAGGGAAAGGGAGAGGTGGAGGGGTGGGAGGGAGGGGAAGGAAGGAAGGAGGGGATGGGGAGAGAAAGGAGAGAGGTGGTGGAAGGGGAGAAGGGGAAAGAAGGTGGAAGGGGAGGAGTGAAAGAAGGAAAGGGAAGAGAAGGGAGGGAGGTGGTGGAAGGGGAGGAGGGAAAGGAGGGAAGGAAGGAGAGAAAGGAGAGGGAAAGGATGGGAGAGAGGCGTGGAGGGCGAGGAAGACGGGGAGGGAAGGAGGGGGATGGAAGGAAGGAGGAACTGGGAAGAGAAGAGAAGGGAATGGAGGGGAGGGAACCAGGAGGAAGGGGGGATGGGAGAGAGGCGCGGAAAGGGAGAAAGACGGGGAGGGAAAGAGGTGGATAGAGGGAGAGAGGGAAGGAGGTGGATAGAGGGAGAGGGAAAGAGGTGGATAGAGGGAGAGGGAAAGAGGTGGATAGAGGGAGAGGGAAAGATGTGGATAGAGGGAGAGAGGGAAGGGGAGAAGAGGGAAAGGAAGAGAAGAAGGAATGGGGGAGGATGGGAGGGAGGAAAGGATAGAAAGCAAGGAAAAAGAGAGAAAAGGAGAGAGAGGGAGAGGAAGAAGGAGAAGAAGCTAAACAAAGAGGTTAAGAGAGAAGAGGGGAGAGGGAGAGAGAGCAGTGAAAGGGGAGGAAGAGCACGAAAGAAGAAGAGGAGGCGAGAAGGGGAAAGGAAGAGAAAGGAAGAAGAATCGGCGAGAAAAAAGGGAATAAAGAGAAGAAAAGAGAGAAGTATTAGAATAAAAAGGGAAGGAAGGAAGGAGGGGGATAAGGGAGAGATAGAGGGAGAGAGGAAGGAGGAAAGGTGTGTGTGTGTGTGGTTGTGTGTGTGTGTGTGTGTGTGT
>NC_061831.1:4519879-4534879 GCF_019202785.1 Penaeus chinensis
CTCTCCTCTTTTTACTTTTTTCTTTTTCTCCTTTCCTCTTCCTCTCTCTCTCTCTCTCTCTCTCTCTCTCTCTCTCTCTCTCTCTCTCTCTCTCTCTCTCTCTCTCTCTCTCTCTCTCTCTCTCTTTCTCTCTTTTCTCTTTCTATTTTATTTCTGTTTTTTTCTCTTCTCTTTTTACTTTTTCTTTTTCTCCTTTTATTTTCCTCTTCATTTCTCTCTCTCTCTCTCGTTCTCTCTCTCTCTCTCTCTCTCTCTCTCTCTCTCTCTCTCTCTCTCTCTCTCTCTCTCTCTCTCTCTCTCTCTCTCTCTCTCTCCTTTCTTCCTTTCTCTTTTTTCTTTGCATTCTCTTTTCTTTTTATTGTTTGTTTGTCTTTCTCCCTCTTTCTATCTTTCTTTTCTCTTTCTCTTCTCTTTTTACTTTTTTTTTCTCCTTGTCTCTTCCTCTTCATATCTCTCTCTCTCTCTCTCTCTCTCTCTCTCTCTCTCTCTCTCTCTCTCTCTCTCTCTCTCTCTCTCTCTCTCTCTCTCTCTCTCTCTCTCTCTCTTTCTCATGTTATTCTTAAAATGGATGCAGTACATTTAATATAGTTTTATTATACACAGGATAAATAATTGCTTCCAAAAGTATATTTATATAAAAAAATCTCGTGAGATATAAATATATATTTTTTTTCACCCGTATCCCCACGCTGTGCACATCCGCCTTCCCTATATCCTCAAGTCAAACACAATTTTTAAAAATATTGTCTCCTTTCTTTTCTTATTTTTTTAATTCAGATAATCTTCTTACCTTTTCGACATTTCCGGGAAGATGTATAGACGGAGAGTAAACGAAAGAAAGAAAGAAAAAATAATGACCCTTTTCCTTTTGTATGGGAATCTGCAATAGAAAATAACCGGCATTTCATGCGATATGAATGGAAGAATTTTTCCGGACGAGTGAGTTGGAGACATCAGTCAAAGGTTACAAAAGTCCGTCCTTGATTCGAGGAGTTTAAATATAGCTTGCCCTTTCACTCTCTTCTTGTAGCTACTTCCTACCTATATCCGCTTTCCTATTATTTTCATATTTGTGTTTCTTGATTATTTCGTTTTCCTATTGTCTTTTTCTCTTCTGTTAGAACTTCTCTTCGTTTCTTTCTCTTGTATTTGATAATACTTTTTCTTGGTTTGAATTACCTTCTTCTTTACTTCTTCTTTTTCTCCTCTCTCTCCCTCTCCTCCTCATCCCTCTTTCATCTTCCCCTTTTCCCTCTCTCTCCTCCCCCCTCCCCTTCTCCTCCTTCTCCTCCTCTCTCCCCCCCTCCCCTCCTCCTTCTCCTCCCTCTCCTCCCTCTCCTCCTCTCTCTCTTTCTCCTTCTCCTCTTCCTTCTTTCCTCTTTCCCCTTTCGTCCTCTTAAGCGTTGTGGCCGAGAAAACAAAGCTAACACGACAGTAACATGCCCCAACATGTCTTTTCAAGAATCCTTCAATATTACATATCAATTGTTGGTGAAGCTAATGGCGCTCTGCTGAAGAGTAATATGACCTTCGCTTTTTCATTTCCAAATATAGTACCTTGTGCATGCGTGAGTGTGTGTGTGTGTTTATGTTTGAGTGAGCGTGTGTGTTTGTGTTTGTTTGGGTGTGTGTGTGTGTCTTTGTGTTTGTCTGAGTGTGTGTGTGTGTGTTTGCTTGAAAGTGTGTGTGTGTGTGTGTGTGTGTGTGTGTGTGTGTGTGTGTGCTTGAATGTGTGTGTGTTTGTGCCTGCGTGTGTGTGTGCATGTGTGTGTGTGTGAGTGTGTATGTTTGAGTGTGTGTATGTATATCTCTTTTCTCTCTCTCTCTCTCTCTCTCTCTCTCTCTCTCTCTCTCTCGCTCTCTCTCTCTCTCTCTCTCTCTCTATATATATATATATATATATATATATATATATATTATATATATCATATATATATTATATATATATACGTATATTAATAACGTACCCTGAATTTCCCTACCGGATCGCGACCTTACAGCTTTACCAGCGTAATTTTTTTTTTTTTTTCTATTTTATTATTATTACTTTTTCATACCATTAGTTGTTCTAAACCAAGTTAATGAGAAGCGGGGAGCCCAAGGTCTGTTTCTTGCGGTTCATGAAACTTTAATTAGCCTGTCTTGTGTGATTTATGGCAACACTTTTGAGAGTTGATTTAGAATGGGTCTTCATTTGCTTTCGTTGTCGTTTTCGGAAGACGAAGAAAAGAAGAAAGGGAAGGAGGAGGAGGAGGAGGAGGAAGAGGAAGGGAAGGAGGAGGAAGATGAAGGGAAGGAGGCGGAGGAGGAGGAGGAAGAGGAAGGGAAGGAAGAGAAGGAGGAAGGGAAGGAAGAGGAAGAAGGGAAGGAGGAGGAGGTGTAAGAAAAAAAGAAGAAGGGGAGGAGGAGGAGGAAGAAAAGGAAGAAAAAAAAGAGGGGAAGGAAGAGGAAGAGGAAGGGAAGGAGGAGGAGGAAGAATAAGGGAAGGAAGAGGATGAAGAAGAAGAAGAAAAAAAAAGAAGAAAGAACAACAACAGGGAGAAAATTAAACTAGAAGAAAGAATAAGAAAATTATAATAAAAGGGTGTCCGAGAGGAAGTCCCTCCTATGTATCACATCCCTGGCCTGTTGTCAAATGTATTACACGTTTCCTCGTTTGTAGTAAGAACAATATGTCGCGAAAGGTAAACAAAACTTGCCTTAAACTTTCCCAACACAAACACAAACCATTTCGGATTGTTCCGATTAATTAGACACAATAATCTAGACTTTTTCAAAGAAAACAAACAAGGAAATTTTCATACCTTTTTTTTTTTTTTATCTCTTTCTTTTTTTTTTCTTCTCTCTCTCTCTCTCTCTTTTTTTAATGAAGGTGAAAAGGTTCACACTAAAGCTAGTGGCGTTCGTTCACGGTTGACTCTCCATGCGTATCGAGGCTAAATGTGCAGGAAACACACGGGGCTAAAGATAGGCTTGTTGGTAGGGAGAAAGCGAGGGTGGGGATTGCATTCATATTTACGTGATTTTAGTTTTTTTTTTTTTTTTTTTTTTGAGAGGGTGGGGGGGGGGGATTTCAAGAGATAGCGTTGGAATTTATTGTTGTTATTACTATTATTATTATTATGGTTGTTGTTATTATCATCATCGGTATCATTCTTA
Source organism: Penaeus chinensis (assembly GCF_019202785.1). Taxonomy (NCBI): domain Eukaryota; kingdom Metazoa; phylum Arthropoda; class Malacostraca; order Decapoda; family Penaeidae; genus Penaeus; species Penaeus chinensis. Next base: position 4,523,039 of record NC_061831.1, read on the forward strand.
ATTGCATTCATATTAGCGTTTTTTTTGTTTTTTTTTTGAGAGAGAGGGGGGTGGGGGGATTTCAAAGGTAGCGTTGGAATCTATTGCTGTTTTTATCATTGTTGTTGTTGTTGTTGCTATAATTATTGTTATTATCATCGTCGCTCTCATTTTTATTTTTCTAATCTTATTCTTAGTCTTATCGTTATCATTATTATTACCATGTAACATTTATGAGAAAGGACCCTATCGGTAAACAAAAAAAAAGAAAAAAAGAAAGAAAAGTCCATGTAATGCTTTATTTATTTCATCAATTTCTGCTAAACACTTCATTCCTTGTTCAAACATTCTTCCCCTATTCACTCGCGACGGACGGAGAATGATCAATGCCTGGCTGATGTTTGCACTAAAAATAGCAACATTTTGCATTTATTCGATCTTTTTCGTAGATTCAAATCTGCGAGTGAAAAAAAAAAAAAATAAAAAATAAATACTATTGCGAAATGTAAGACTTTTTTTTTTTTTTTTTTTTTTCCAAATCTTCGTTCCTTCTCTTTGTCAATTTTACTGAATTCATTTATATATCTATTCCCTTCCCTCGGCGCTTCTTAACTTTTTTTTCCCCCTTTTTGTCTGTTTGTTTACCTCATTCCCTCTTTACTCTCTTTTGTCCTGCACATAGGAACTCTAAACCAAAGAGCAGAGAGTCAGAGAGAGAGAGAGAGGGGGAGAGAGAGAGAGAGGGGGAGAGAGAGAGAGAGAGAGAGAGAGAGAGAGAGAGAGAGAGAGAGAAAGAGAGAGAGCGAATCAGAGCGTCAAAGAATCAAACATTCATAGAATAAAAAAACAAAAAAATCAAAGTAAAAAAAAAGTAAAAAAATAAGAAAAAAAAACATAAATAAAAAGATAAATAAATAAAGACACTAAAATCAAAAATTCAAAATTCTAAAAAAAATCAAAGAATCAACCCCCGGACCCAGATATATCAGGAACAGAAGCGGGATACTGGGAGAGAGAGCTCGAGAGTCTGCACCGCCCGCCCACCCGCCCACCCGCCCGACCCCCCGCCCACCCACCCGCCCTCCCAACCCCGCCCACCCGCCCCCCGCCCGCCCACCCGCTCGTCCTTTGTTCAACCGCCTTTCTGCCGTTGGAACTGGGTCTCGTATCCGTCTGTGTTGCAGCGATGGGCGTGCGGGCGTCGTAGAGCTTAAACCTGGCAGCGGGAGGTCGTGTGAAGGTGTCTCCTCCTTGTCGTTCTTCCACAGCCAGCGCTAATGAACGGCGCGGACGAGTGGACACTGGCTCGTGCGCGTGCGTCGTGGGCGGTGGGCGGGGCCTAGTCATTAGTGGTTTTGCTTTTCTCATTTTATTTTATTTTTCTTTCTCCTTTTTTTTTTTTTTTTTTTTTTTTTTGGTCTTTTTCATTTTTTTTTTCTGGGTCTTCTTTCGTTTTCTTTTATCTTTTCCTTTTTTCTTTTTCTTCTTTTTTCTCTCTCCACCCTTTTTTATGTTGGTAATTTTTCCTATCATCTTGATTATTTCCTTTTTTTTTTTTTTTTTTTTTACTTTAGTGATTTCCTATCTTTTTTTTTATTTATTTATTTATTTATTATTATTATTTTTTTTTTTACTGAGAGTCTAATCTAGCGGAGCCGAATCGTCTCTCCGTCCGCGATGGAAGCCTGTGCATTCCGGGAATAGGTAATCATTATTGGAAAATAATATAAAAATGGGTCTGATACCAACTGCCACATTTCCCTTGGCCCTTTCCGCTTTTTTTCTTTTTTTTTTTTTGATAACCGACCGTGACCTTTGACGAATAATAATACTTCAGACTTATTTGTCTTTTTTTATTTCATTTTATTTCATTTTATTTATTTATTTATTTATTTATTTATTTATCTATTTATTTATCTATTTATTTATTTATTTATTTATCTATTTATTTATCTATTTATTTATTTATTTATCTATTTATTTATTTATTTATTTATTTATTTATTTATTTATTTATTTATTTATTTATTTATTTATTTATTTATTTATTTATTTATTTATTTATCTATTTATTTATTTATTTATTTATTTATTTATTTATTTATTTATTTATTTATTTATTTATTTATTTATTTATTTATTTATCTATTCATTTATTTATTCATTTATTTATTTATTTTGCCGTACCGTTTATGCGAACGGAATTCTAGACGCCCGATTTGGATGAAATAATTTTGTCGGCATTGCCACTGGGCGACACGAAGCACTGGGTATTTGAAGTCTGTCTTTGGTACAGGGATTTCAATGTCGTATCATTTAATTTTTTTCATTCTCTCTTTCTCTTTCTATATCGAGAGAATGATTTAATTTCAGTCTTCCATATTCTCGCTTCTTCTTTTTTTTTTTTTTTTTTTACTCGTTTTGTTTTATTATTCTTGTTTCGTTGATTATCCTCATTTGCTTTTCGAATTCAATTGTATTTCAATGCAATTTACCGAATCTGACATGGTGTTCCATTTAAGCTAACGGTTCGGATGTAACCAAACGTTATTACACTCACCTTCACACCTTTAATACATAGATTATGCCCTTATGTATCAAATACGAAATACAATCCAGTCTCAAATGTATCCGAGGAGAAGAAACAGTCACGCTTATTTCCTGTATTTCACATTATGCAGGTCAGAAAGATACATGATGATACATAATGTACTTTAAATATTGTATCGTCATTGCAAGGGATTTCCTGATATAGTATAAAGTGGCGACTGTTTTCCGTAGAGTTGTGATCCATCTTCTAGGATTTTTGTGGTACTACTTCAATGCGATACTATTTCGTCTTTTCCCATATATATATATGTATATATGTACATACATATGTATATATACATATATATATATTTAAATATATATATAAATATATATATTGTGCAGTGGTACAAGTGTTAGCGCGCGGTTGATTAGGAAGGGCATCCAAATAGGCAAGGGTGACACTACCATATAACCTCTCAATAGTGAATTGAGAGAGGCCTATATATATATATATATATATATATATATATATATATATATATATATATCGTTTAATCAAAAATAATCCGAAAGGTTTGCTAAATTCTGAACACTGTATGTGATTATAGTGTTAAGTATTTTTTTTTCTCAACTGTAAGCAACTTGGAGGTAGTGGAGTATAAAAATGAAAATTCGCACACATATACAGCACACGTAGACATAGAGAAATATATAACTATCATCTAAGACTAAGGACTTTAAGAGTTCATCGTAAAGTATCTTGTGAGCCGGATAATGCCTTCGTAAATATAGGCTCTTTTTCCCCCATAAACTCGAGTACTTTACTTTTAAGTTTCGGTTAAGCAGACACACACATACACAGCATCGGAAAGAATATACATGTGTGTGTGCCTTTATGTGTGTGTGTGTGTGTCTGCTTAACCAAGACTTAAAGTAAAGTACTGGAGTTTATAGGGGAAAAATAATTTACATTTACGAAGGCATTAGCTAGCACTCAAGATACTTTACTATGAACTCTTAAGTTTCCTAATATTAGATACAGGAAAAGGGTTGTATCCCCCGGAGAATGTCCTATTTGAATTAACTACTGACTCGATAATGACAGATAATTAAATTTTCACCTAACAGAAATCATGTATCATTAACTTTAATTACTTTTCTACTTTCTGTCGAGCTTAAACTTGTTCACGCACGTAATCCCACGGTCAAAATAATTACGCTGGGAATAGTTCAATAATTGATACAAATAATTGCATAGCCTGCACTGACAATTAGGCTGATCTGAATTTGCACAGTCGACTGATTTGCTAACAGGAACATGGACTCATTACCATGCATATCATCATGGTTCTATGACTGATAATAACAATAACATGGCTATCGAAAACGAGAGAGAGTGAGAGAGAGAGAGAGCGGGAGGTAAGGAAGGAGAGAGAGAGAGAGAGAGAGAGAGAGAGAGAGAGAGAGAGAGAGAGAGAGAGAGAGAGAGAGAGAGACTATACAGAGACCATTTTGGTTAAATATTGGGGGAAAGTATATGTGAGAATGACTATGGTGTCATTGGCGCGTTTTGATTGATTTTTTTTTCAGAATTTCTATTGGGAATTAAGTCAGTTACATCTTTACATCTCTTGTGAAGTTACCGATGTTCTTTCAACTTCTATACACTAATTTTTTATCATACTTATACTTATTCTTGTGCAAGCCTATAGTGTTTTTTTTCGCTCTGGCATAAACATAATTCGATGAAACATTCATTTCTAAATCTTGTAAATTACAAAGGATGTAAGATTGCTAGACATACGATTTCTTTAAAAAAAAAATGTTCATTATGAGAGAATTACTAAATGTCACGGAATATGCGCTAACATTGATAAAAACAACAGCATTAAAGTTCTAAACACTTATAAACAAATGACATTTATATGGATATAAATCTGAAATTATAAAAGAATAATTCAAGTCACAGTGACACACAAAAAAAGAGAATGATTCCTGAAAAGAAAAATTTACTATTATCTAAACGATGAATTTGATTTCGAACGATACAATATGGACAGATACTCAACAATCATCGTGATAATCATCAATAATGACTCATTTTAAAGTCCTGATCACAAACCAGTTTCAAAAATTTATATTGATAAGAAAAAAACATCAAAATGATACATAAAAGTTCAATTTCTAATAAAGGACAATATAAAATAAAGATTCGCAATAATAAAAGCCTTCGATATTGACTCATTTTCAGTTGCAACATTGCAGAGGGGGGGGGGGGGGGATTCGCGCTGACTGCAACGGCGGTGTACGGACTGTTTGTTTGTTTTTAATTGATGGTGTTTGAAAAGCAAACATTTCCCTCCCCCCCCTCCCTAGTTCCCTCCCTCCCCCTCCCTCCCTCCCCTACCCTCCCTCGTTTCCTCGTTCCCTCCCTCGTTCCCTCCCTCCCCCCCTCCCTCGTTTCCTCCCTCCCCCTCCCTCCCTCCCTTCCCTTCCCTACCCACCATTCGTCATTGATAACTAGTCCGTATGCGATCTATTCTGAACCGAGTAAATAATCGTTAATCTTCATTACAGGAGTGGGAATATTGCGAAGGTAAATTCGACGAAAAAATAAAAAAAGTACAGGTATTTATGAGAGATCGTTCGTTTGTGTGCGTTGGGTAAGGACTCCTCCCCCCCCATTCTTCTTTCCCCCCTCAGTTCTCCTCCTCCTCCTCCTCTTCCTCCTCTTCCTCCTCTTCTTCCTCTTCCTCCTCCTCCCTCCTCCTCCTCCTCCTCCTCCTCCTCCTCCTCCTCCCCCTCCCCCTCCCTCCTCCCCCTTCCCCTCCTCTTCCTCCTCTTTCTCCTCCTCCCTCCTCCCCCTTCCCCTCCTCTTCCTCCTCTTCCTCCTCCTCCCTCCTCCCCCTTCCCCTCCTCCTCCTCCTCCTCCTCCTCCTCCTTTTCCTCCCCCTCCCCCTCCTTCCCCTCCTCCCTCCTCCCTACTCCTCCTCCTCCTCCTCTTCGTCCTTCTACTCCTCCTGCTCCTCCTCCTCCTCCTCTTCATCCTTCGTATCGCTGCCAAGCCATTCGCTCTCCCTCTGCGCTGCCTTCTACTTCTCGGCGCTTTTGGTTCGTGATTATTGATGACTTTTGAAGAGTATTTTTTTTTTTTTTTTTTTATACGGAAGGAAGTTGATGAGTTGAGGTAAGGGAGGGAGGGAGGGAGGGAGGGAGGGAGGGAGGGATGAGGAGGAGGAGGAGGAGGAGGAGGAGGAGGAGGGGGTTGAGGAGGAGGAGGGTGTGGGGGAAGAGGAGGAGGAGGAGGAGGAGGGGGTTGAGGAGGAGGAGGGTGTGGGGGAAGAGGAGGAGGAGGAGGAGGAGGAGGAGGGGGTTGAGGAGGAGGGGGGGGTGGGGGAAGAGGAGGAGGAGGAGGAGGAGGAGGAGGGGGTTGAGGAGGAGGAGGGGGTGGGGGAAGAGGAGGAAGAGGTAGGAGGAGGAGGAGGAGGAGGAAAGGGAAAGAGAGGGGATGGGGAGGAGGAGGAGGAAGGGGAAAGAGTAGGTAGAGGTAGGAGGAGGAGGAGGAAGAGGAAAGGGAAAGAGGGGGAGGAGGTGGAAGCGGAAGAGTGGAAAGAGGATGAGGGGGAGGGAGAGGAGGAGGAGGGGGAGAAGGAGAAGGGGGAGAAGGAGGAGGGAGAGGAGGAAGAGCTCCGGTATCTCAGAATACGTGGACTGAAATTATCGTGGTTGAGCTTAAGGTGACAAGGGGCTTATGGTGACTAGAATCATGGTGAAGTAATGGGGTTTATGGTGAGATAGTGCTTCCGAAAGGCGTGAGGTTGTCTTTGTTATGTCCTAACAGTTGTCTTTATTAATATTATAACCAACAAAGTTTATTTTTTTTATTTTTTTATTCCTTGCTTTATTTTCTCCCATTGACATCGTACGAAATATATATATATATATATATATATATATATATATATATATATATATATATATATATATAAAGATATAAAAATATGAAATTGTAAAAAGCTAATGACAATAAAGAGAATAAAGAATAGAGAGAAAAAGGATAAGAAAGGAAAGTAAAAACACACGAAAAAAGTTAAAAAGTGAATGAAAAGAAGGAGAAAGAAAAATTATATAAGAAGAGAGAAGAAAAAAAGGAAACAAAAGATAAAAAAGACAAAGAAAACACGTGAGGTAAAAAAAAAAAAAAAAAAAAAGGAGAAGAAAAACGAAGATAAAGAAGAGGAGAAACAACAAGAACAGCGGAGCAAGGAGAGAAAGAGAGTGGGAGAGAAAGAGAGAGAGAGAGAGGGGAGAGAGCGAGAGAGAGAGAGAGTGAGAGAGCAGGAGAGCGAGAGAGAGAGAGAAAGAGAGCGAGATAGAGAGAGAGAGAGAGAGAGCGAGAGAGAAAGAGAGGGAGAGAGCGAGAGAGCAGGAGAGCGAGAGAGAGAGAGAAAGAGAGCGAGAGAGAGAGAGAGAGAGAGGGCGAGAGAGAAAGAGAGAGAGAGAGTCAGAGAGAAAGAGAGAGCGAGAGAGCAAGAGAGAAAGAGATTGAGCGAGAAAGACAGAGAGAGCGAAAGAGAGAGAGAGAAAGAGCGAAAGAGAGAGAGAGAGCGAGAGAGCGAGAGAGACAGAGAGAGAGCGACCAGCAGCTTCGTCTGGAAACGGTATGAAAATGCATCGACCGAGGAATCACCCTCTACCCCTTCCCTGGCCTCCCCCCCTCCCCTTCCTCCTCCTCTCCCCCGGTCCTAAGTTCTTTGCCTGGCGTTCGTCCTCCCTCTCCTCCTCCTTTCCTGCTCCTTAGGTATTTCCCTGCTCCTCCTTCTCTCTCTCTCTCTCTCTTTCTCCTTCCCTCTCCCCTGTCCTTTATGTTTTCCCCTTTTCCCTCCCCCATTCCTTAGCCCTCCTTCCTGCCTCTTCCTTTTCTCTCTCTCTTTCCCCCTTCCTTAGCCCACTATTTCCGGCTTTTCTCCACCTCGTTCTCCCTTCTATCTCTCTTCCCCTCCTCCTTCCTTTCCCTCCTCTCCTTCCTCTAATTCTTTTTGCCTTTTGCTGTGCTTTATCTTTTTTTTTTCTTTTCTTTTTTTTGTCTTCGATTACTCTCTTCCCTTCGTCCTCTTTCTCCTTCCCTATTTGCTATTTCTTTTCCCATCTTCTTCCTCTCGTCGTCTCTTTTATCTCCTTTCTACCTCTTTTCTCTTGGTTTGTTCTATTCCCTTCACTTTATTCCTCTCTACTCTATCCTTACTCCTCCAGTCTCTTCTCTTTTCCTGTTTCCTCTCTTTCCTTCCTCACTCTCTCTTTCCCCTCTGTTCGCAATCCGCACTTATATCTTCCCTTCTTTATTCCTTCCCCTTCTTTATTCCCTCTCTTTCTTTCCCCTCTCCCTTCCTATTCCCCTTCCTCTACACTGGTTATTATCTTTTTGTGCTATTTCTATCTTTTCCTACTCTCCTCCCCTTCCTCTATTCCCTATCTCTTCAAACTCTTTCTATTATTTTTTTTTCCTGTACTCCTCCCCTTCCTTCTTTCTTCCCTTCTTCCCAACTCCTTCCCTCTCTACAGCCCTTCATAGCCCCCCTTCCCCCCCCTCCATCCTTTCCCTTGTACGCAAATAAGATGAATAAGAAAAGGCACGCTAATCTACTTCGGGCTGGGTGGTGGGGAGGGAGAGGAGAGGGGAAGGGCAGGGAAAGGAGGGGAGGACGGAAGGGAGGGGAGGGAGAGGAGAGGGGAAGGAAACGGAAGGGAGAGGAGAGGGGAAGGGAACGGAAGGGAGGGGAGAGGGGAAGAGAAGGGAAGGGAAGTGAGGGGAAAGAAGAGGGGAAGGGAGGAAGACGGGTAAAGAAAAGATGGGAGACGGGAAGCGAGGGGAATGGAAGGAAAACGAAGATAATGAAGCGAGGAGGAAGAGAGGGGAGAGGGGACGCAAGGGAGGGGGTGGGGAGGAACGTAGGGAGAAAGAAGGGGAAGAGAACGAAAGGGAAGGGGAGAGAATAAGTGAGGGGAAGGGGAGGAACGGGGGAAAGGGGGTGGGGTGGGGGGAATCGAGAAGAACAAAGGGAAGAACAGAGGAACCGAAAAAAGAGAGAACTAAAAACATAAGAAGAAAGAAAAAAGAAAAGAAAAGAAAAAGAAAATTAAAAAAAAACATTAGCGAAAGGAAGGAGAAAGCAGAGCGAGAGTAAAAGGGAGGGAGAACAGACTCGCGCGAAATCGTCCGTAAGTAATCTCTCTCCTCCGATATCACGGTGATCGCTATCCGGCCAACGCTGCCCCGTTTTCCGTTGTCACAAGTAAAAAAATATATATATTATAAATCAAAAGGAATTTCAGACAAAATTTATCGAACCGGAGCTAAAATGGAGGGCGTAATCCGATATTTTAATTCTAATCGTCAATTCATCTGCTTTGGTGAGAGAGAGAGAGAGAGAGAGAGAGAGAGAGAGAGAGAGAGAGAGAGAGAGAGAGAGAGAGAGAGAGGGAGGGAGGGAGGGCGGGAGAGAGGGAAAAGGGGAAGGAGAGAGGGAGGGAGGGAGGGAGGGAGGGAGGGAGGGAGGTAGAGAGAGAGAGAGAGAGAGAGAGAGAGAGAGAGAGAGAGAGAGAGAGAGAGAGAGAGAGAGAGAGAGAGAGAGAGACAGAGAGAGAGAGAGAGAGAGAGAGAGAGAGAAGAGAGAAGAGAGAGAGAGAGAGAGAGAGAGAGAGAGAGGGAGGGAGGGAGGGAGGGAGGGCGGGAGAGAGGGAAAAAGGGAAGGAGAGAGGGAGGGAGGGAGGGAGGGAGGGAGGGGAGGGAGGGAGGGAGGGAGGGAGAGAGAGAGAGAGAGAGAGAGAGAGAGAGAGAGAGAGAGAGAGAGAGAGAGAGAGAGAGAGAGAGAGAGAGAGAGAGAGGGCGGGAGAGAGGGAGAGGGGGAGAGAGGGAAAGAGAGAGAGAGAGAGAGAGAGAGAGAGAGAGAGAGAGAGAGAGAGAGAGAGAGAGACAGAGACAGAGACAGAGACAGAGAGAGAGAGAAAGAGAGAGAGAAGTTTATTTTAAACTGCATGGAACACTGCAATAACATAAATGGTGGAAAACACATTATTCCGATGAATGATCCTACCATTAGTAAGAGTAAATGATGAAAACAAGGTAGTTTATCATAATGATGAATGAGACCGTACAATTGTTGTAACAAGGATGATAAAAACACAATTTACATAAACTATAATAATACTGTTATAGTGAGAGAGGTTACAGCAAAAAAAGAAAAAAAGAAAAAAGAAAACAAATATTCATTGTTACTACGAATAATAAAAACATGTAATAATGAGATTACGAACAGAAAACAAATCTTTATAATTAATAATTCTGTTCAATAGCACGACCCTTAATAATAAAAAGAAAGCTAGTTTCATGCACACAACAATAACGAATAAATATACAGTGAATGTGCAACACTGACAAAGCTATCCGACGGAGAGCAGACGCCAAGCTTTGTAATCAGCTGGCGTTACGTCATATCAGCTGATTCGCAAACAGCTGTCTGTCTCCGACGTTGCTTTTTCATGTTCCTCTCTGTCTGTCTGTCTGTCTCTCTCTCCCTCTCTCTCTCTCTCTCTCTCTCTCTCTCTCTCTCTCTCTCTCTCTCTCTCTCTCTCTCTCTCTCTCTCTCTCTCTCTATCTATCTATCTCTATCTCTATCCATCTATCTCTCTCTCTCTCTCTCCCTCTATCTCTCTCTCGCTCTCTCTCTCTCCCTCTGCGGGTAATTTTATTTTGTTTGTTTTCATTTCATGTGTGTGTGGATGTCATTAAATAATTTGTTTGAATGAGAATTGTGGCAACAGGTGTGATAATGCGGGGAGAATGAGAGAGAGTGAGGGACCGAAAGAGAGAAAGGGAGAGGAAGGAAGTGAGAGAGAGAGAGAGAGAGAGGGAGAGAGAGAGAGAGAGAGAGAGAGAGAGAGAGAGAGAGAGAGAGAGAGAGAGAGAGAGAGAGAGAGAGAGAGAGAGAGAGAGAGAGAGAGAGAGAAGGAGAGAAAGAAAGAGAAAAAGAAAGGAGAGAGAGAGAGAAGGAGAGAAAGAGAGAGAAGGAAAGAGAAAAAGAAAGGAGAGAGACAGACATAGAGAGAGAGAGAGAGAGAGAGAGAGAGAGAGAGAGAGAGAGAGAGAGAGAGAGAGAGAGAGAGAGAGAGAGGAAGGTGAGATATATAAATAAATAAGAAAGGCAAGAGGAATAGAATTCAGGAAGAGATGAAAAGACGATAAGATAAAGTGCTAAAGACAGAGAGAGGGAAAAGAGAGAGAGAGAAGGAGAGAGAGCAGTCTGCATTTACAGATAATCACCACATAACTTACACGCATAAAAAAAACGATAATAGATATGGAAAATTTGTGCAATGATGCAATGCATAAACCATGCCTTTATAAATGTCCGGTGAAACTAATACTAGAATATTACATGCTTAAATTATTTTCGATATTTTATCCCAAACTACATATTCGCGCCATCAACGGACTTTCTCGAAATATGAATAATTTATCGCCACATAAGAAGGATTTGAAAATGAAACACACCTGTGATATTACTATACACGAGAAAAAAAAACAAAAACAAAACAAGGCTGATGATATTTTTGAGAGAATAAAGTATAAAAAAAAAGATTAAGCTCGTAGGCCGCGGCGGTTATAACGATTTCCTTTTCTCTTGATTAGATAGATAATTCGATAGATAATCAATACGTAAGCATCTCTCTTGTCCCGTCATATCAATCACTTTCATTTACCGAATATATGAAAATCCACTCTCTACCAAATAAACTCTTTTCGAAATTCTATTCATGGTATTAAAACGCCATTGTTACCTCGTATGTAAAATATCTCCTATAAACAGTGATGATGATAATGATAATGACGATGATAATGATGAGGATTAGGATAATGATGATGATGATAATGATTACTATAAAGATGATGATAATTATGACTAAGATGATTATAATGATGATGATGATAATGATGATGACGATGTTAATGAGGATGAAAATGATGATGATGACGATGACAATGATGCTTTCGCTAAAGATAATTACAATTATGATGATGATGCCTATAATAAAGAAGATTATAATTATGATGACGATGGTGATGATAATAACTTAGATGACAAAATAAAAAAAAAGAATAAAACGAAAATAGTGATAACAACCATAAAACTACTACCATTACTCCTACCATTACTACCACATCTAAAAATGCCGAGAAATGAAACCACATTCCTTACACAGCATTTCCGCCAGGCGTCCCTTCATCTCTACTGTATCCCGTTGAAGTGAAGTGAAGTGAACAGTGAGGCA
>NC_061831.1:4554879-4559879 GCF_019202785.1 Penaeus chinensis
CGTGTTTGTCGCCATAGTAAAGGCAAACCAGCACCTCGACTCGGGAAACACTGGACCGCTCGCCAACCGCATGCGGACACACGCGCATGCATCCCCACCCCCCTCTCTCTCCCTCCCCCTCCCCCTCTCCTATCACCCTCATCCCATTCCCTATCTCCCTTCTCCCTCCCTTTCCTTAATATCTTCCTTCCTTCTTCCCACGTCATTTCCTCTTTCCGTTTCTTCCACATGCTCGTCTTTCTCTTCCTCTCCCTCTCTATTCACTATATTCGATCCTCCTCTTTCTCTCACCCACTCTTTGCCTCTTCTTTTCCCTCCCTCTTTACTCTTTCCCATCTCCCTCTTTTTCTCCCTCTCTCTCCCTATCTCCTCCTCTTCCCTTTCCCTCTCGCTTTCTCTCCCCCATTCCTTCTCCTTCCCCATCTCCCTCTTCCTCTCCCTGTTTCTCTTCGCAATTATCTCTCTCCTCCTTTACCCTTTCTCCCTCTCTACATTGCCCTCTTCCACCTCTCCTCCTCTACCCTTCTTCTTCCTTAGCCTTTGCTCTTCATTTTCCACTTGAAATCACTCCTTTCCCCCTCCCCTTTCCCCCTTTCTCCTCTCTTCTTTCCCCCTCTCTTCTTCCCCTTTTCTCCTGTCTTCCTCCCTCACTCCCTTTATCTGCTAACTTCTCCTTCTTCGACCCCACTACTTCCCCTCTCGCTGCTCCCCCCTACCTCCTTCTCCCCTTCCCCTTCTCTACCCACTTTCTCTGTCCTCCCCTTCTCTCCCCACTAATTCCGCCCCTCCCTCTTCTACTTCTCCCCTCTCCTCCCTCTCCCCACTACCATCACTCACCACTTTCTCCCCCTTTCTCTCCCCCTTTGCCCCCCCCCCCTTCTTCTACTCTTCCTCCCCCTTCTCCGCCATCCTAATGACACCCCTTCCTCCATCCTTCTCCCTCACCCCACTTCCTTCCCTTCCTACTATCCACACCTTCTCCCCTTCCTCCTCCTTCGCTCTCTCCCCACCTCCTCCCTCCCCCTCTCCCTCCCCCTTCTACCTCTCCCCACCTACTCCCCTTCCCCTTTCTCCCTCTCCCCACCTCCTCCCTCCCCCTCTCACCACCGCCCTTCCTTCCTCTCCCCACCTACTCCCCCTTCCCCTTTCTCCCTCTCCCCACCCTCTCCCCTCCCCCTCTTCCCTCCCACCTTCTTATCTACCTCTCCCCACCTACTCCCCCTTCCCCTTTCTTCCCTCTCCCCACCTTCTCCCTACCCCTCTCCCTCCCCCTTCTACCTCTCCCTCCCCACCTACTCCCCTTCCCTCTTTCTTCTCCTCTCCCCACATCCTCCCCCTCCCCCTCTCCCCCTTCCCGCTCCCTCTCCTCCTCTCTCTTCCTCTTCCACCTCTCCTCCTCCTCTCCCCACCTACTCCCTCTCCCCTTCTCCCTCTCCCCACCTCCTCCCTCCCCCTCTCCTCCTCCTCTCCCTCCCCCATCTCCCTCTCCCCACCTCCTCCCCTCCCCCTCTCCTTCCACCTTCTCCCTCTCCCCACCTCCTCCCTCTCCGTCTCCCTCTCCCTACCTCTTCCCCCTTCTCCCTCTCCCCTCTCCTCTCCTCCCCCTTCTCCCTCTCCCCCTCTCCTCCTCCCTTCTCCCTCCCCCTTCTCCCTCTCCCCACCTCCTCCCTCTCCATCTTCTTCTCCCCACCTCCTTCCCCCTTCTCCCTCTCCCCACCTCCTCCCTCCCCCTCTCCCTCCCCCTTCTCCCTCTCCCCCCCTCCTCTCCTTCCCCCTTCTCCCTCTCCCCACCTTCTCCCTCTCCCCCTCTCCTTCCCTTCCCCCTTCTCCCTCTCCCCACCTTCTCCCTCTCCTCTCCTCCCCTTCTCCCTCTCCCCACCTCCTCCCTTCTCCCTTCTCCCTCTCCTCCTCTCCTTCCCCCTTCTCCCTCTCCCCCACTCCTCCCCCCTTCTCCCTCCCTCCCCCCCTCTCCTTTCAGAACGAGAGCCAAAGACGACAGCGTCATCTTACCGAGGTTGCTTGACACGAGAGAGGACATCGACCTGTACCCTGGACGCTACTCTCGCCGCGTCTCTCTCTTTCTCTCTCTCTCTCTTTCTCTCTCTCTCTCTTTCTCTCTCTCACTTTCTCTCTCTCTTTCTCTCTCTCTCTCTCTCTCTTTCTCTCTCTCTTTCTCTCTCTCTATTTCTCTTTCTCTCTCTCTTTCTCTCTCTCTATTTCTCTCTCTCTTTTTCTCTCTCTTTCTCTCTTTCTGTCTGTCTGTATATTTCTTTATCTTTCGTTTTGTTTCATTCTCTCTATCTCTTTGTCTTTCTCTTTGTTTCATTCTCTCTTTATTTATTTGTCTGTTTGTCTTCCTCTTTCTCTCTTTTCTAAGTTTCTCTCTATCTATCAACAGAATTGCTCATGCTCTCTTTGTCTATCTGTCCGTCTCTGTCCCTGTCTCTCTCTCTTTGTGTGTCTATCTATCTATCAAGCTAGCTATCTTTCTATCTATCTACCTCGCTTCTCTTCTCTTCCCTTTCATCCCTATTTTCCTCCTCTCTTCTTCACCTCTAACCTTTCTCCAGGGAAAACGCACTTACTCTTCTCTCTTTTGCACCATTATCTTTCTTTCCTCCCTCTCTGTCTCCCTCTTTCTTCATTTTATTTTTCATCTCTCTTTTTTTCTCTCTCTCGCTCTCTCGCTGTGTCTTTGTTTACTCTCCTCTCTGGTCCCTTTGTCCTCTTTGTTTCTTTGTCTGTCTCTAGGTCTTTCTTATTTTCGTTGATATTCCTTTCCGTTTTCTTAGTGTCTGTCTGTCTGTCTGTATATCTAACTGTCTATTTTATTTTTTTTAGTTCTCCTGTGTCTTTCTTACTGATTTTCATTGTCTATTCTCCGTTAGCTATCTTCTCTACATGTCTACCTATTTATTTGAGTGTCTGTCTCTCTGTCTGTATATCTATCTATCTGTCTATGTCTCATTGTTCATGGAATTAATGATTTACTTGTTTACTCATTTGTATTTTGTTCTCTCTCTCTCTTTTTCTCTCTGTCTCTGTCTCTCTCTCTCTCTCTCTCTCTCTCTCTCTCTCTCTCTCTCTCTCTCTCTCTCTCTCTCTCTCTCTCTCTCTCTCTCTCTCTCTCTCTGTCTGTCTGTCTCTCTCTCTGTCTCTCTCTCTCTCTCTCTCTCTCTCTCTCTCTCTCTCTCTCTCTCTCTCTCTCTCTCTCTCTCTCTCTCTCTCTCTCTCTCTCTCTCTCTGTCTGTCTGTCTCTCTCAGTCTCTCTCTCTCTCTCTCAAGATGCCTTTGAGATCACACCCTCTAACCGCTGTGGGTGACCATATAGGGCGGCGTGCTGACCTAGCCACACACCCTTCGCTTATGACCTCTGACCTTCCATGACCCGCACAAACACTCTACCTCGAGTCACAGTCCCGCTCGTATGCTGCCTCCACCGCCAATCCAGGCCCCCTGCCGAGCCTACCCGCCAACCCGCTGCTGGGGTCTACTTCGGCACAAGCAGGCCATTCACTTCCTCAAACTTCCTACCGTCTCCAATAAAGATTACTACCAGTGCGTGGGTTTCCCTGAACTACAAAAGGCGGGGACACCAACCAGCGACCCCCTGACAGGTTGGAAACAGCGTTGGGAGGTCCACGCACGTCACTGACAGACTGGTGTCAGCAGTCGGACGCCAAAACACTGACACCTTCCCTCCTTCCCTCCCCCTCTCCCTCCCTCCTTCCCTCCCTCCCATGGCCCATTCATGACGGCTGAATGACTTTACCGCGACGCTACATTGGCGAGGGAGGAGGGGGAAGGGGAGGGAAGGCGGGAGTAGGGGGGAGAGGGTGGAGTGGGAAGGAAAAAGTAGGGGAAGGGATGGGATGGAGAGGAGGGGGGAAAGAGAGAGAGAGGAGGGAGAGTGGGGGAAGGGTAGGAGGAGGGAGGAGGGAAGGGGATGGAGGGTGAAGGAAGGAACAGAGGAAGGGGTAGAGGGGAAGGGAGGAGGGGGCGGAGTCTAGAGCTGCGGCCTTAGATCCGCTGTCTGTCCTTCTACAGGTCCCCTGTCGGTTTTTAAGCATATAGAACACACACACACACACACACACACACGTATGTATATATATGTATTTATTTATATACATATATATATACACACATATATATATGTATATATATGTATATATATATATATTTATATATATATATATACATGTGTGTGTGTGTGTGTGTGTGTGTGTATGTGTATGTATATATATTTATATTTATATATATATATATATATATATAATATGTATAAATATGTATATATAGGAATATATATACATATATATGTGTGTGTGTATCTATGTATATATGTATCTATGTATATATATATATATATATATATATATATATATATATATATATATACTGTTGAAAGGAGAAAACACACTAGCGTGTTGATACTATGGTATAAAAACCCACAATGAAAAACAATTAAATCTTGTTTTTCATTGTGGGTTTTTATACCATATATACTGTTGCCTCTTTTTCATCAATTACTATATATTTATCTCCTCAGTGTCTGATAAAATGTTTACAGTTCATACTAGTCTTATTCCTCTCACAGATTTACTCCTCAAACTTGTATCAATTAGTTAAGGTAAATGGGAGGAAAAGTTAACAACTTTTTAGAAAATTTACACATTATTTATTAACTGAACAAATATCATATAACCAAAATGTAAAGCCAATCACATAAATTGATATGCCAATAATACAACATCTGAGTTCATTATAATCCAATACAATAATTATACCACCTTGAATATCCATCTTTTAGTTTTAACACATAGCTTGCCGCTTTACTCTAAATGTTAACATGCAAACAACAACATAATGTCAATTTAAGCAAGCTGTTATTAATTATGAAATTAGATCAAACAATGTCGATGCCTAAAATGGATATAAGCATTAAGTAAAAGAATTCCTTTCTCCACATACAATGATTGAAATCGTAAAAATATTAG
>NC_061831.1:4572379-4574879 GCF_019202785.1 Penaeus chinensis
AGAGAGAGGAAGGAAGTCGAATATATACAGAGAAGAAAAGACGAATAGATAGACAAACAGAAATAGACAAACAGAGAAAAAAGAAAAAAAAAAGAAAGGAGAATGGTAGACAGGCAAAAAGACAGAAAGAGAACGAGGAAGTGGGAGAGATTGGAAGAAGACAGTAACAAAAAGAGTGACGAGAGAGAGGTGAAAACAAAATTAGTAAAGTCTACCGCTGTTATTTCTATAAAATATATTCCATTTAACTTCACAGAAATCTAACAATGAAAATGACAGTGATAATAACAATAACAACTATAATAACAAAATAACTGAAATGAGATCTCTCGAATTTATCACAATTTCACCACAAGCAACAGTCCAGTCAGTCAACCAACCGCCCAGTCAGTCAATCAACCAATCAACCAACTAACCAACCAATCAACCAACCGCCCAGTTAGTCAATCAACTAATCAACCAACCATCCAATCAATTCACCAATCAACCAGCAAACCAATCAATCAATCAACCAACAGCCCAATCAGTCAATCAACCAACTAACTAATCAATCAACCAACCATCCAATCAATTTACCATTCAACTAGCTAACCACCATCCAATCATTCAATCAACCAGCTAACCAACCAATCAACAAACCACCCAATCAATCAACCAGCCACCTAACCAATCAATCAACCAGCTAACCAACCAATCAATCAACCAACCAGTCAACCACCCAATCAATTACGCCAACAACCTATCAACCAGTCAATCAACCAATCAATAACCAACCAACCCAACCCATCCCAACATAATCGACTAAGCAAACAACCAGTCAGCCAATTCAATAATCACCAACACGTCATTCAAATAACCAATCAATCAGTAAACCAATCAACCATATAACCACCAACCAACCAATCATCCAGATAACCAACCAGTCAACCAGTCAATCAATCTATCAATCAGCCAATCATTAACCAACCCAACCCATCCACATCAAATCGACCAATCAACCAACCAGTCAATCAGTCGACCAATCAACCAACCAGTCAATCAGTCGACCAATCAACCAACCAGTCACTCAAACAACTAACCAATTAATCTCCCAGTTAATCAATCAACCACTCAGCTAATCAACCAACCAACCATTTAATCGACCAATCAACCACCCAATCAACCGATTTGCCAGTCAATCCACCAATCAACCAGTCAATCAACCAATTTACCTGTCAATCCACCAGTCAATCAACCAATCAATCAACCAATCACCCAGTCATTCAACCAATCAACCAGTCAATCAACCAATCAATCAGTCAATCAACCACTCAACCAGTCAATCAACCACTCAACCAGTCAATCAACCAATTTACCCGTCAATCAACCAATCAACCAGTCAATCTACCAATCAACCAGTCAATCCACTAATCAACCATTCAATCAACCAATCAACCAGTCAATCAATCAATCAACCAGTTAATCAATCAAACAGTCAATCAACCAATTTACCCGCCAATCCACCAGCCAATCAACCAGTCAATCAACCAATCAATCAATTTACCTGTCAATCAACCAGCCAATCAACCAGTCAATAAACCAATCAACAAGCCAATCAACCAGTCAATCAACCACTCAACCAGCCAATCAACCACTCAACCCACCCACCCCACCCCACCGAAACCCCAACCCCAAACCCACCCAAAACTCACCCTCGGCACGCACTGGCGCTTGAGGCAGACGAAGGCGCCGTCGTGGCAGGGCGTCCCGTCAGGCAGGTGCGCGGCCACGCTCGGGTTGTCCTTGAACTCGTAGCGCGGCGTCCACAGGCTGCTGGAGTTGCGCTTCCGGCAGTAGAGGGCGCACGCTTGCCAGGGGAGGTCTGGGGGGAAGGGGGTGGAAGGGGGAGGAAAGGGGATGGGGGATAGGGGGTAGGGGGTAGGGAGGAGAGGGAGGGGGGGAAGGGGGGAGGTAGGGGGGAGGTAGGGGGGGAGGGGGTGGAAGGTGAAGGGGAGAGGGAGAGGGAGGGGGAGTGGAGGGTGAAGGGGGAAAGAGGAAGGGGGAGAGGGAGAGGGAGGGTGAGATGGTGGCGGGGAATGGGAGAGGGAGAGGGAGAGAGAGGGTGGAGGAGGAGGGGGAGAGTGGGAGGGGTGGGGGTAAGGGTAGAGGGGGGAATGGGTGGGGGGGGGGGGCAGAGATGAGTGAAGAGTTGAGGAAGTGGAAGGAGAGGGTGATGTAGGGGGGGGGGGGGGGTGGGGGAGGGGTAAACAAGAGATAACGTTTTGTGCACATACATATATATACACACATATAACACAATATATATATAAATATAAATATATATATATATATATATATATATATATATACATACGATGTGAGGACAGAGGCTAAACTAATTCAAATTTGCAGCTATATTTGAATAATAAATCTAAAATTCATGTACCATCAATGTTTAATCCCGGCACTGCGCCATTCTAAAGCAAAAAAAAATATAGGAATAATAATAATAATAATAATA
>NC_061831.1:4577379-4579879 GCF_019202785.1 Penaeus chinensis
GGGTGTGGGTGGGGGTGGGGGGGTGGGGGTTTAAGCGCATCCCGTTTCGCGTGAAAAAAGCTAGACATAACTTGCGTAAATAAGTAATTAACTAAAACATAAAAAAAATCAATAAAAAGAAAAATATAAAATAATAATAATAATAATAATAATAATAATAATAATCACTGAAATAAAAACGAGTCAACAACTAAACCATAAGCTGAATCATAAATTGCGTAAATAATTAAACAGACAAAACCGCGTAAACGAGACAATGACTAAATAAAACTAAATAACAAAAAAAACAAAAACAAAAAGAAAACACGAACTGAAATCATAACTAAAACACAGTTGGATAAATAAAAGTGAAGGACTAAGAAATAATTGCGTAAATGTGTGAAAAACTGAAACATAAATACATAAATAATTAAATAGATAAGTTAATTATACTGATTAACACGTAATTATATGAACTATATGTAAAATAATTACATAGTTCAGGAGAAAAAAATACATTATTGCATAAATAGTACAAATAAAATATGCTAATGAATAAGAGACATACATACACAAATACATACACACATACATATATATATACATACATACATACACACATACATACACACATACATATATATATATATACATACATACATACACACATGCATAAAAAATAACTCCATGAACATAATAAATATCTACATGAACATAAATACAAAAAAAAAAAAAAAAAAAAAAAAACGGACAAGAACAAACTCAAAATAATAATAGATAATAAAGAAGATCCTAAAATCCTTTTTAAAAAAATCTAAAAAAAAAAAAAAAAAAAAAGATTCCTTACAGTCTTACAAAAATACGAGTGGAAAAAAATCCTTAAAACTTTATAGGAAACGCACAAACGCCCGAAAAAAAAAATCCTTAAATCCTAAAACCGTGAAAAATATATATCCAAAAATCCTAAAGACGAACACACAAAAAGAAAGAAAAAACGTGACAAAAAGTATATATCCTAAAATCCTACACACAAACACAAACTCAAAAAATAAATGAAATACAATAAAATAAAACAAAGAAAAAATCCTATAATCCCAAAATCCTAAAATCCCAAAATCTTAAAAATCCCCAAATCCCATATCCCCAAAATCCTAAACTCCCTAAATCTTAAAAATCCCAAAATCCCATACTCCTAAAATCCTAAAATCCCAAAATCTTTAAAAATCCCAAATTCCTCAAATCCTAAAACCCCAAAACCCAAAAAATCCCCCCAAAATTCCCCCCACACCCCCCCCTAAAAAAAAAAAAAAACACACACACAAACACTCACACACACACACTCACACTCACACTCCAGCACAGCAAAGGGACGCCAAGGGACGCCGCCCAAGGCACTCCGTCTCACCTTCTCGTCCGAACACAAGGACACGCGCAGGTCCGGTCCTACGCAGCCCTTCTCAGAGTTCTTGGGGGCAGGGCTATTGCAAGGGCGTCGGGACACCTGCCAGCCTGCAACAGGGCGATTTGCAAAGGACGTTGCGGGAATGTGGATGATGGATGGATGGAGAGAGAGAGAGGGAGAGAGAGGAAGAGAGGGAGGGAGGGAAGGGGAGAGAGAGAGGGAAGGAGGGAAGGGGAGAGAAAGGGAGAGAGAGGGAGAGGGAAGGAGGGAAGGGGGTAGAGAGGGAGAGAGAGGGAGAGAGAGAGAGGGAGGGAAGGGGAGAGAGAGGGGGAGAGAGGGAGAGAGAGAGAGAGGGAGAGGGAGAGGGAGAGAGGGAGAGAGGGAGAGAGAGAGAGAGAGAGAGAGAGAGAGAGAGAGAGAGAGAGAGAGAGAGAGAGAGAGAGAGAGAGAGAGAGAGGGAGGGAGGGAGGGAGGGAAGGGGGGAGAGAGGGAGAGAGAAAGGTGGGGGGGATGATAGGGATGGATCAATGTATGTTGTGTGTCTGTGTGTGTGTGTGTGTGTGTGTGTGTGTGTGTTGTGTGTGTGTGCGTGTGTGTGCGTGTGTGTGCGTGTGTGTGCGTGTGTGTGCGTGTGTGTCCGTGTGTCCGTGTGTGCGTGTATGTGTGTGTGTGTGTGTGTGTGGTGTCTATGTGCGTGTGTGTGTGTGTGTGTGTGCGCGTGTGCGTGTGCGCGTGTGCGTGTGCGCGTTCGTGTGTGCGTGTGCGCGTGCGTGTGCGTGTGCGTGTGTACATATACATATACATATACATGCATACATACATAAATACACAAAGAAAGGAAAAAAGCGAAGTATGCAAATAGAAAAACACACACACACAAAAGAGAAGAAAAAAAAAAAAAAAAAAAAAACAGAATCCAACCAACAAATCAACAATAACACAGAAAATGGCACAGGCTATGCCACGTTCCAACAGTGCCAAAGGGCCGACGTCTCCTACCTGTGCCTCCTTCGACGCACACTGACTGGCACTCGCTGGTGGTCACGGCGCCCCAGCCTCCGTCCGCGACCTCGAGCGGGCCGTCGCTGCCCCAGGGCACGCACTTCCCGCCGCGGCACC
>NC_061831.1:4587379-4602379 GCF_019202785.1 Penaeus chinensis
CCTCTTCCCTTTTCCCCTTCCCTCCCTCTCCCTCTCCCCTTCCCCTTCCCAAGGTCTCCCCTTTCTCTTCCTTTTTCCTTTTTTCCCCCTTTCCCCTTCCTCTTCCCTTTATCCCTTCCCACCCCATTGCTCCCCCTTCCCTTCCTCTTCCATCTCCCTTCCCCTTCTCTTCCCTTTCTCCCCTTTCTTCCCTTCCCTTCCCTCTCCCCCCTTTCCCTTTTCCTCCTCCTTTTTTCCCTGCTCCTTCCTCTTTCCTTTTCCCCCTTCCCTTTCTCTTCCCTTTTCTCCCCTTTCCTTTTTAACCCCCCTTTTTCCCCCTTTTCCTACCCCCTTTCCCCCCCCTTCCTTTTCCTCTCCCTTTTCTCCCTTCCCACCCCCTTTCTCCCTTCCCTAACCCCCTTTCCTTCTCCCTCTTCCCCTCCTCCCCCTTACCCCCCCCCCCCATCTCTCTTACCCCTCCCTCCCCTCCCTCCCTCCCTTCCCCCTTAAAAAAAACTTAAAAAATGCCCGCTGGGAAAAAAATTTGGGTCCGTTGGGGCCGAGGGCCTGGGGCGTTGAACCTCTGCCCAAAACCCCCATCGGCAAGCCCAAGGGCTAGCCCCGTGTTGAGGAAAAGTTCGTTTGGTGGTTTGGGGTTGGTGGGGGGGGGGGGGGGGGGGGGGGGGGGGGGGGTGGGGGGGGGGGGTTTGGGGTTTGTGGGGGGGGGGGGGGGTGGGGGTTTTTGTTATGTTGGGGGGGGGGTGGGGGGGGGGAGGGGGGGGATGGTGGGGGGGGTTTTTTTTTTTTTGGTTTTGGTGTTTTATTATTTTTTTTTTACACCACGGGGTTTTTTTTTTAATCAAGCAAGAAGGAAATGGTTTTTTTTTTTTTTTTTTTTTTTTTTTTTTTCCAAAATAAGACATTCGTATTTGCCTGTGTATGCCACGTAAAAAACTTTACACCATTCAATGCACACACACACTCACACACACACACACACACACACCACAACACACAACACCCACACCACAAACACACAACCCCACACACACACACACCACGGCCCCCCCACCCCCCTCCCTTACAATCAAAGCCAAAACAAAGCAACGCAATTTTCAAAACTCTCAACCACTTCAAGAAGAAAACGACGAACTCCTTTCCTCCGCGCCGCCCAATCACCTCGTGTCCGATTTCTGTGCGCTAGAGGACGTAGGAACTCAGAGCTCCTGCTGAAGGATCGGATCGCTCGGCGGCGGCCACGCGGCGCCCGCCACCGGGCGCGGCCCTGTGTCGGCATCCGGCGCGAGCGGCTCGGCGTCGCGCGCGCGCGCGGCCCCGCGGGCGTCGCGATCGGTCCCCTCGGCCAGTGTCTTCGCGATGGTCGCCGGTCTGCCCCGGCCCCCCCCGGACCGCCGCCGGGCCCCCGGCCCCTCGCGGAACTGCGCGGCCCATCGGTCGCGGCCGGCGCCGCGCCGGCCGGGCCCTGCGGCGCGGGCCGGGCCCCTGCGGTCGGCCGGCCCCTGTCGGCCGGTCCGCGGCGGCGTCCGCGGCGAGACGGCCCTCCTCGGCCCCCACGCGCCGGCGCGCGTCGCGCGCTGGCCCTCGCGGCCCCTGTGCCCCGCGGCACGTCGCGCGGCGGTCGTCCGGCCGGCCCTCTACCGCCCGGCCCTGTGCCGGCGAGCCTCGCGCGCGCGGCCGCGGGCGGGCCCCTCCCGCGCCGGCTCCGCGCACTCCCGCTGACAATCGCGGCGGCTCGCCCGCCGGCACCCTGGCGGCCCATCGGGGCCCCTGTGCGGCCGGCGGCGGCCGGCGCGGCCGCCGCGCCGGCGCGGCCCCTCGGGCGGGGCCCCTGTGCGGTCCGGCCCGGCCCCGAGGCCCTGTCGCGGAGAGGCGGCCGGCCCCCGGGGCGGACCCCTCGGCAGGCGCGGGCCCCTCGGCGGGCCCTGGGCCGGACCTCCACCCTGTGATCAACGACGCCCATTAGTTTGATTTTTTGATAGGCACAAAGCTAAGGGGCGCGGGCTTGCAGGACGCCCGACCGCCCCCACGTCCCGTGGGTACCTGTAAGCCTGGCCCTTTCGTTGACCTGACGCCATTCTCGGATCCGTCGTCGTTTTTGACGTAGAAGTTCAGTCTGGAAACGAAGGCGGGGTTCGGGAATGTAGGCTATGGTATTTGGCGGAATTTTGGGTTGGATGGAAATATGCAGCGGGAATGATTGGGATTTTGATCTGCGTGGGAATGTCGGATTGGAATTGACTGGAATTTTGGGTTGGATGGCGGGTTTCTGTTTGAGCCAGGCGGGTGGTAGGGAATTATGTGGGGGGGGGGAATGGCGGGGGTGGATTTTTTGTGGCTAGGCCGTAGGAAATGTCTGCAGGGAATATTTGTCGGGCTGGAATGTCTGGTCGGGGGGTATGCGGTGGAGAGTGCTTTTGGGGGGGGGGTGAGTGTGTGAGTATCGCGTGAGGGCGTCAGAGGGGGGGATACGTGTGTGTGTTGGACTGGTGGGGGGGGCGTGGGGGGGGGTTTCCTTGGGGGTGGGGGCGATTCGCCAAAGGGAGCGGCGGGAGAGTGCGGAGGGAGGTGTGCGAAGTGAGTGAGTGAGTGCGCTGAGCGAGAGTGAGGTGAGTGGTGCGAGAGTGAGAGTGAGGCGAGAGAGAGAGAAGAGAGACGAGAGGAGAGAGCGATCGAGAGAGCGGAGAGAGGAGAGAGAGAAGAGAGAGCGCGCGTGCGTGAGTGAGTTGCGAGCGCGCGGCGTGTAGATTGCGTGAGTGAGGGGTTGAGGGAGGGATTGCGTGCGAGGCATATATGGCGAGAACGGCCGGGCAAAAAAAAAAAGACCGAGGACGAGAAAAACAAAAAAACAGGAAAAGAACGGCGGCAAGTTAAAGACGCAAAAGGGCACACGGGAGACACTCCACACCCAGGAAAAAGTGCGATGGAAGAAAAAAGGGGGAAGAGCCCCGGTGACATCAAGAAAATGAAAGGCCCCAGGGAGCGAGATCACTGGGAACCCACAGGGCAGGCAGGGCAATGAAAGAAGAAGAAAGACGAAGAGGGGAATACGACCCTGACAGGAAGCAACTGACCGCCGAAAAGACCGACCCGGAAAAACCAAATACCCCCTGGGGGCCACCCACACGCACCCTCCCTGTCCCCTTCCCTCCTTCCCTACCGGTCCCGACTCCCAATACCCGTTCACTCGACCTTCCCCCCTCCCCACCAAAAATTCTTGCCAGCCCCTCACCATCTCCTCCCCTCCTGCTTCCCCTTTGGCCCCGCCCGCCCCCCCCCCCCCCCTCTCCCCCTTCCACCCTCTCCTCCCTCTTACCATCCGCTCACTCCCATATCTGTCCACTTTCAATGACCTCCCACCCCTCTTCCACCTTTTCCTCTCCCCCCTCCGCCCCCTTCATTCATCCCCTTCTCCCCTCCGTCCACTTCCCATTCCTCATCCATTCTTCCCCTTCCCTCTCCCCCCTCTTCCCTTCCTTCCCACATACCTACCAGACAGATAAACCCCAATCTCCCAATGCTCAGGATTCGCGTCGTCGGGGTCGTTATTCCTCCTGCTGTAGTCGCAGAAGGCCTTCAGGAGTTTGATTCTCTCGCCGTCGTAGGTAGGCAGGTCCTCCGGCTGTGTGTAGAGGAGGCGGAGGTGGCTGATGGTGAGATCCACTTGGCGGCACCCGAGCGTAGGGAGGTTTGGCGGTTCTAGGCTGCACCTGCAATGGGTGAGCGAGGGGGGAGCGGGTTATGCGGGAGCGGTGTTCATCTATGTGGGTTCTAAGTGGGTTCTTCTATGTGGGTTTTTTTTTTTTATTTAAAAGGATTTTAGGCGGGTTCTAGTGGGTTTTATGTAGGTTTTATGCGGGTTCTAACTGGGTTTTGAGAAAATTTAGGCGGGTTCTAACTGGGTTTTATGTGGGTTTTATGTGGGTTCTGAGAAGATTTTAGGCGGGTTCTAAGTGGGTTCTGAGTGAGTTCTAAGTGGGTTTTATATGAGTTCTCAGTGGGTTTATGTGGAGTTTAATTGTTTTTTATGTGGGTTCTAAGTGGGTTTTAAGTGGCTTTATGTGGCTTCTAAGTAGGTTTTATGTGGGGTTTATGTGGGTTCTAAGTAGATTCTAAGTGGGTCTTAAGTGTTTACTTATGTCAGTTCTAAGTGGGTTGTATGTGGATTTTAATTGAATTTTAAATGTGTATTAAGTGTGATTTAAGTGGGTTTTATGTGTTTTGTTGTTGGTTCGATAGGTTCGGTTTATGGGGCGTTTTAATATGAGGGGTTATTGGAGTATGTTAAAGGGGTTTTATGCGTTGGAATTTTATGATGGGCGGGGTACAGGTAAAGAAGTTTAGAGGGTTAAAGAGGTTGACCTGAGGGGGGGGAGGGGGCCCTGTAATGCCTGGGTGGGTTTTAAGCTGAGTGGGTTCAGAGGTTCGGTTCAGAGATTCGGTTAATGGGTTGAAGAGTTAAGTGGGTTAAGTGGGGTGGGTTTGAGTGGGTCAAACACACACACACGTGTGTGTGTGTGTGTGTGTGTGTGTACATGTTTGTGTGCAAATATATGCGGCTGTTCATATATGTGTGTGTGCGTGTATGTATGTCACACACACACACACACACACACAAAAAAAAAACTTTTGAATCACAAAACAAAACACCAATAAAAAAAATGAAAACAAAATCCAAAAAAAGAACAAGGAAACAAACAAACAAACAAAAAATATCCCCCGAGTCTAATAAAGCTCGGGAATAGCACCTTCATTTCGAGCCAAATGAAACGGCACAGGCTGGTTCTGTGACTGTGGCGTAGTTGCCATAGGGTAACATTTTGCCATCCATGTCCTACACATACTGCTCAGGTTCAAACAGGTTTTTCTGGGGACTCCCTACATGTCAGTGGACTTGCTCAACAGAATCTACGCAGAGTTAGAGATAGGTGCATGGGAGAGAATCATAGTTGTATTAGTACAGTTGAGTGATGCATTTGAATTTGTCGCGTACACCGTACACTGATAGGATTTATATAATATATATTTTGAGAGTAAGTTTTAGATTTAGAGTTTGATATGAAAGTTTGTTCGTTTATGTTTTGGAGCTGACTCATATATGCTCTCAGAGAATGTCTCAACTGAGGATATACTCAAAGCTTCTCGCAACTCGCGCTCACGCGATACGGAGCGGCACAAACTCTGGTCTCTATATCTCTCATGGCTACACACCTCCAAATTGTATGTTAATTATGCTTTTCTCTGTATCAATATGAATGTATCTTAGAACTAAAAATTGTATAAAGAACAAACATTTTCCCTGTTTGTGAGTCTATATGGTTTTACTACATAATAGTAGGTATAGTATCTTAGGTTCGTATATAGGGTATAGTTATCGGGGTCTCGCAGATAAAGGGTATAGTAAATATCGGGTATCGTATATAGGTATTATATAGGGTGATGAAATAATAGTGTATCGTATCTAGGGTTATAGTATATACGGGTGTAGTCATAACGGGGTATAGTATCTCGGGTGTCGTATATAGGGGGTACTCGTATATCAGGGATGTAGTATATCGGGTCTCGGTCTCTGGGATTAATATGTCGGTATGTGCAAATGGATCAATCTAAGGAAAAACCGAAATATACGCGAACGCATATTCAGTAGCATCTCGCTCTACCGTCGCCTAATATGGCTCTAATTCGACTTCAAGCATTCCGATCGGCATCATCGCATCTCCAGACCTTAGAAATAGTCGCCCCTCGACTTATAAGTCGAATATCGAATCATAAAGTAGAATATGGAATATCATTAGCAATACTAGACTACATAACGCGCCTCGAATATAAGTCGACAATCGCCTCTCCGTCGCCATCTCTACCTCTCACAAAGACTACTATAGACTATAGACTAATCCCGACCCGCAACACCTCCTCACCGCCCTTACAACCACAAGCTTTCTCTCAATCCTCTCCGCGCCTCACTACACTAATTCGACTCAAGGGCCACCTACATTCTCAAATAATCTACTATCACCTCATAACTCTAGCTTCTCATAACCACGACCCACCCTCCTCCCCTCCTGCCTCACTCCACAACTTCCCACACTCTCCCACTCCTCCCACACCTGACCTCCACAATCAACACCTCCACTCCAGAACCTACTCCACACTCCACACTCCACACTTACATTTATTCACTAGTAACGGGAGAGGACGTGGATTATCAGCTCCTCCGCTCCTCGTAGCTCTTTCTGCTCTTATGCCAGGGGTACTGGGAGGAAGGACGAGAAAAGGAAAATGGAAGAGGAGAAGAGAAGAGAGAAGGAGAGAGATGACGGAAGAGAAGTGAAAGCATCACCGAATGGGAGGAATGACTTAAGGAAGAAGGGTACTGGGAGATTAAGTAGACCATCTAAAGAAAGGGAGGAAGACCATCGGTGGGAGCCGCAATCTCCCTGTCTCTGAGTCGGGAACATTCCCCAAAAGCTCGTACCTTGAGGGGGGGGCCGGGGGGGGCCGTTGGGCGGCGGCGGTGGGGGGGCGGAGGGGGGGGGTGGGGGGGGGGGCGGGGGGGGCCGTGGCCGCGGCGACGATTCTCTTGGCCGTCCCTCCACTTGGAGGGAGAGAGAGGAGAGAGAGGGAGTGAGGGGAGGAGAGAACGAGGGAGGGGGGGGGGTGGGGTGGTAGGGGTTGTTGTATAAGGGGGGTTGTTGGTAAATGTAATAGGGGGTGGTTAGGCGGTATTATTGTAATAGTAGGTAAGTCATAAAGTAGGGTAATTAAGTTAAGAGGGTTGGGGGAAGGGGTATTTGTGGGTGGTTTGGTAAGGTTCGGGAAGGGGGGTGGGTTTAATTTATTAGGTGGTTTTATTGGTTAAGGTGAGGTATTGGGGTGGGGGGGTGTTTATTTGTGTAGGGGGTGGTTAGTTTTTGGGTTGGGTGGTTTTTTTTAAAAATTAAGTCAGGGAGTAATTTTTGCGGTTTTGGGTGTTGTTTGGTTGGTTGGTGGGGTGGTTGATGATGATGGGTTGGTTTGTTGGGGTTTGTTGGTGGTAGTGGTTGTAATGATTGTGGTTGGTGGTGGCGATGGTGTTGTGGTTGTTGTTGTTTGGTGATGGTGATGGTGGTGTTGTGGTTGGTGGTGGTGGTGATGCTGTGGCTGGTGGTGATGGTGGTGTTGTGGTTGTTGTTGGTGGTGATGGTGGTGTTGTGGTGGGGGTTGTGGTTGTAGTGGTGTTGGTGATGTGGTTGTTATTGTTGTTAGTGGTTGTTGCACTTGTTGGTAGTTGTGATGTTGTGGTTGTTGGTGTTATAATTGGTGGTGATATTGATAATGTCTTGTCATGTTATTTTTATCCATGTTATGTTATGTTATTGACGTTGTTTTTTGTTGGTGATGATGTTATTATTTTGTAAGGATACTTTTCCGTGTTGTTTGTTGTAATTGTGCTGGGTTTTTATCATTTTTTTGTTGTTAAAAATTTGGGTGTGGGTTTGTTGTACATAAAAATGTTGTTTCTCCAATTTCAGTTTTAATTTTTTTATCATTAAAATATGCAGTACATTTCAACGCTTTAATTTCAAATTCTAGTAGAACATAAACAATTTTTAAAAAATATTTCCCGTAGAGACATGTTTAAAAACCCTTTTCCACACGAAAAATTTTTTTTTACAGAACTTTAATAATATAGATTAAAACCTTATAAACAAGGACATTCCATTGCACACTTCTCTCTCCTTTCCCTCATACACCAAGCTATTTACCCTAAAATGTATTAAAAAAAAATAAAATTTCTGTCTTTTTTTACTCACGTTGGGTCGATCATCAAAACCGCTTATATCCCGGCTACGTATGGCAAAGGAACCCGGGGGCGACCGACCGCAATTCTCATGATCTGCAGAACACGGAAATAGTTTGGGGGAGAGGTTTTGGGGGTTTAAAAAGTTTCGATCTTTTTTTAAAAGGGCCGGTTTGGATAATGAGATTAGGGTCTGGGCGTTTTTCTTCTTTTTTTCGGTGGAATTGGAAAAGGTATGTGAAGAAGCGTTTTTTTTTTTTTTTTTTTTTTTTTTTCCCTTTTTTTATTAATGTGTTAAGATACTTTTTTTTTTTTTTTTTTTTTTTTTTTTTTTTTTTTTTTTTTTTTTTTTTTTTTTTTTGTAAGATGGGTTTTTTTTTTAAAATTTAAAAATTTCGGGTAATTTTTCGTTTTTATAATCACAATAATTCGTCTTTACTACTAATGGTATCGGAAATATGTCAGGCCCCTTTCCCCCCATGAGCAGAAAAAAAAAAGGGGGTTTAAAATAATCTCATTAAAAACAAGAAAACCCGAAATTATATCGCCCCCCGTCCGAAAAAAATTGCACGGAATTGATAACACGCTCTTATCTTCCGCGTCGCTACAACACTCAAGATAATTTTGAACTGGGACACAAATCTCACTTTTTTTCTTCTTTTTTTTTTTTTGGGGGGGGGGGGAGGATCCCGGTGGGGAAAATCATCTGTGTTTTTTTGGGGCCCGGGGGAAATTAATTCGATAGGTTTGGGGGGGGGGGGGGAAGAAAAGAGAAAAAAAAAAAGCCCAAAAATTTTAAATTAAAAAAAAATTTTTTTTTGAGTGCCCAAACCCCGAAAAATAAAAAAGATCCCGGGTAGTTTTATTTTTGTCATTTCTTTACACAATTTTATTTTCTGGCCATGTGACATTAATTAATATGTCATTCAAAATTACTTTTTCGTGCGGGAGAGAGGGGGAGAAGAAGAGAGGAGATGGAAGAGGGAGAGGGGAGAGGGGAAAGGGGGGAGAGGAGATTAGAGAGGAGATGGAGGAAGGTGAGAAAAGAAAAGAGGGGAGGGGGGGGAAATGGGGGGGGGAGGAGAGAGGGGATGAGAGAGGGAGAGAGGGGGAAGCAGAGGGGGGGGGGGGGGGGGAGGGGGGGGGGAAGGGGGGGGGGGAGGGGGGGGAGGGGGGGGGGGGGGAAGGGGGAGAGGGAGAGGGCCGGGGAGGAGGAGAGAGAGAGAGGGGGGGGGGGAGGAGAAGGGGAGAGAGAGAGAGAGAGAGAGAGAGAGAGAAAAAGGAGAGGAGAGAAAAAAGGGAGGAGAGAGGGGAGAGAGAGGGGAATTATTTGTTTTTTCTCTATTCACTGAAGAGTACTGAAGATTCATAAGGAACTGGTGGAGATGAATATAAAAGGATGCACACACAAAAAAAAAAAAAAATATGAAGAACTAGTTTTAAAAAAAAAAAAAAAAAGTAAATGCCCAGAGTTAGTCTCCTCTCTCCCTCTCCTCCCCCCCCTCTCTCTGCTCTTCTTCTCCTCCTCTCTCTCTCTCTTCTTACTTCCTTTTTTTTCTTATTTTTTCTCTCTCTCCTCTCTCTCTTTCCCTCTCTCTTTCTCTTTCTTCTTTTTCTCCTCTCTCTCTCTCTTCTCTCTCTTCCTCTTCTCTCTCTCTTTCTTCTCTCCTCTCTTTTCTTTTCTCTCTCTCTCTCTCTCTTCCCTCCTTCTCTCTCTCTTCTCTCTCTCTCTCTTCTTCCCCTCTCTCTTCTCTCTCTCTCTCTCTTTCCCTTTTCTCTTCTCTTCTCTCTCTCTCCCTCTCTCCTCTCTCTCTCTCTCTCTCTCTCTTTTTCCCTCCTCTCTCTCTTTATGGTGTTGTTAAACCAAGTTTTTTTTTTTTTTTTGCTAAGAGGAATTTGCCAAAGAACTGTAGTAATTCTAGACAGAACTCGTTTTGGTCTACTTTCCAAACAAGGTGTGAATCGCAATGTTCTTCGAAAATTGACTCTTTTTTTATGGATTATCTGAGTAAATTCCCTCTTCTATCATCGTCATTGCGAATTTATTTAATTTCTGGCCAATGTCCAACCGACTATAAACCATCAAGTTATTACGACGTTCGTATAAAATAGATTCTGTTTAACCCATCGTCTTGGAAGTGCAAAACGGCGGGTCATAGTTTAACAATATTTTTAAAATTATTTACTATCTTTGGTCTATCTTCTTGTGTTCATTTGCATATGAATATTATTATTATTTTTTGCGTGTGTTCTTGTGGAAAGGGTTACGTTTGTCATAAGATCAATGTACAGTGTTGTAGAAGTAATTTACAAAAAGGAACAGCACCACACCACAAAACCACACATTTCACACACACACCACAAAACACAACTCTCACACACACACACCACACACACACACACACATACCACACACCCCACTACACACAAACACACACACTCACACACACACACACACACAAACAAAATTTACGAAAGGCAGGAAAATCCTCAGGAGAAAGAAGGGAGGAATGAAAGACAGGAAGAAAACAATAATAAAGACAAAAAATAATAAACATGAATAAATAATAATGAATAGATGAATATAGAGAATAAAAAGAAAAAAACAACAACAGACAGACAAGGAAAACATGAAAGGATGCAACCAAAATAAAATATTGATAATAGTAAATAAATAATTGAAGATAAATAGATAAATAAGAAAATACAGATGAAAACTATAGAAAAAACTCGAATAAAAATGATAATGACAATAATAAAAAAAAAAATAATAATAATTGGGACACAAAAAAACAATGAAAAACCGAGAGTTGAAACAAAAGAAAATACAAAAAAAAACAAAGTAAGAAAAAATAATACATATAAAAAAGAAAAAAGAAAGCGACATCAAAAAGGAGAAAAGAAAGAGGGGAAAAAAGAAACTAAATAAAAGAAATAAAAGAGAGAGAGAGAGAGAGAAACTGTAACCTTAACCAAGGACTTTTTTTACAATCTGAAAAATGTCGCAAAAAAAATCTACAACAAATAGCATCAAATCAAGAATTTCCGAACTTAATAATAATAAATGGTAAGGATGAACTAGGAAATATATATGTGCACACACACACACGCACACGCACACACACATGTATATATATTAGTCTTTCTCTTTTTTCTTTTCTCTTCCATTCTCTCTCTTCCTCCTTTTTACCCCTATCTTCCTCTCCTATTTCCTCTCTTCCTCCTTTCTACTACTATTTTCCTCTCCTGGTCTCTCTCTTCCTCCTTTCTACTCCTGTCCTCCTCCCCTATTTTCTCTCTTCCTCCTCTCTCTCCTATTTTCTTCTTCCATTCTCTCTCTTCCTCCTTCTTACCCTATTTTCTTCTTCCATTCTCTCTCTTCCTCCTTCTTACCCCTATTTTCTCCTATTTCCTCTCTTCCTCCTTCCTACCCCAATCTTCCTCTCTTATTTCCTATCTTCCTTCCTTACCCCTTTTTCACTTCTGTTTCTTCTCTTCCTCCTCTCTACTCCTATCCTCCTCTTTTATTCTCTCTCTTCCTCCTTCCTACCGCTATCTTCCTCTCCTATTTCCTCTCTTCTTCCTCTCTACTCCTATTTTCCTCTTCCATTCTCTCTCTCCCTCCTTCCTACCCCAATCTTCCTCTCCTATTTCCTCTCCTCCTCCTTACCCCAATCTTCCTTTCCTATTTCCTCTCTCCTCCTCTCTACTCCTATTACCCTCTTCCATCCCTCTCCCCCCTTTTTTATTTTATATATATTCGCCCACAACATCCCCCTAAAACCCCTACTTACTATGACACTCCAGATCCACAATGGCGGGCAGGGGGTGCCTCTTCACCACGTGTGTTGTCAGGTGCCCTCTCTTGTAGATGCTTGCGTGGTGAAGGTAGGTCGGGTCGAGTGGCAGGAGCTCTGCCACCTCCTCGCCTATCATGAGCATCACTCTCTGGAGGGAGGGAGAAGGGAGGAAGGGAGGGAGGGATGGAGGGTAGGAGGGTAGGAGGGTAGGAGGGAGGGTAGGAGGGAGGGAAGGAGGGTAGGAGGGAGGGTAGGAGGGGAGGAAGGAGGGAAGGAGGGAGGAGAGGGAGGGAGGGAGGGAGGGAGAGAAAGGAGGGAAGGAGGGAGGAAGGGAAGGGGGGGGAGGGAGGAGGAAGGGAAGAGGGGAGGGAGGACGGAGGGCAGAAGGAGGAGAGGAAAGAAAAAGAAAGGAAGAGAAGAGAGAGAAAGGAAAGGAGGAAGGAGAGAAGGAAGGAGGGAGGGAGGAAGGGTAGGAGGAAGAGAGGAGGAAAAAGGAGGAGGAGGAGCGAGTAGGGAGGAGGTATGAGGTGGAGAAGAGGAGGTAGGTAAGAGGAGAGGAGAAGGAAGGGAGGAAGGAGGAGGAGGAGGCGGAGGATCGGAGGAAAGACGAAAGGGGAGAGAGAAAGGAAAAAGGGAGAGGAGAAGACGTGAGGAGGAGAGGAAAAAGAGGAAGGAGAGAAGGTGGAGGAAGGAGGAAGGAGGAGGAAGGAAGGCGTAGGAAGGAAGAAGGTAGAGGGAGAGAGATAGGAGGAAGGAGGTGGAAGGAGGAGAGGAAAGGAGAAGAGAAAGGAAGGAGCGAATGATGGAGGAGAAGGAAGGAAAGGGAGGAGGAGGTGAGGGTAGGCAGAGGAGGAGAAGGAAGGAAGGAAGAGAAAGGTAAAGGGAGAGGAGGAGGAAAAAGGCCGGAAGGAGCAAAAAAGGAGGTAGGAGAGGAGTAATGAGAGGAATAGAGGTAGAAGAGAAGGAAAGAGAGAGGAGGAGGTGGTAGAGTGGAAGGGTGGAGAAGGAGGAGCAGAAGGATAGGAGAAAGGAAGGAAGGAAAAGGAAAGAGGAGGAAGAGTAAGGAAGGAAGGGAAGGAGAGATGGAAGGAGTAGGAGAGAGGGAGGAGGAAGGAAAAAGGACAAATGAAAGAAAGGAAGGAGGTGGGGACGGAGGAGAAAGGAGGAGGTAGGAGAGAGGAAAAGGAGGAAGGAAAGGAGGGAGGATTAGGGAGGAGGAAAAGAGGACAATAGGAGAAGGGGAGGAAGAGAAGGAGAGAGGTAAGAAGGAGGAAGAGGTTAGCAGAAGGTAAGGAGGAAGGAGCGAAAGGAGGAAGAAGAGGAAGGAGAGAGGAGGAGGAAATAAAGGAAGAGGAGGAGAGGGGGGGGAGGGAAGGAGGAAGGAGAAGGAGGGAAGGAAAGGGAGGAAAGTAAGGATAAAGGGAAAGAAGGAGGAAGGAGGGAGGGGAAAGGAAGGAGGAGAGGATGAGGAAGGAAGGAGGAAAAAGAAACAGGAGGAGAGGAGAAGGAGGAAGGAAGGGAGGAAGAGAAAAGGAGGAGGAGGAGTGTGGGAGGAAAAGGGGAGTGAGAGTTAGGAGAGGAGGTGGAAGGAGAAGAAGGAAGGAAAAGGAAAGGAAGGTAGGAGCGAGAGGAGGAGGATGGAGGAAGGATGGAAAAAGAAGCGGAGGAAGATGACAGGAGAAAGGAGGAGGAGGAGGAGTAGGCGGAGGATAAGGAGGAGTGGAAGGAGGAGGAAGGAGGAAGAAGGAGAGAAGGAAAAAGGAGGAAAAACAAAGAGGGAGGGGAGGAAGATTGAGGAGGAGAAACAGGAGGGAGAAAAGGAGGAGAGGAGGAAGGATGAGAAAGAGGAGGAGGAGAGGAAGGAGGAAGAGGAAGAAAAGGATAAGGTGAGGAAAAGGAGGATAGAGGAAAGGAAGGAAATAAGAGGAGGATGGAGGAGGAGAGAGGAGGAGGAAGAGGAAGGAAAGGGAAGGGAGGAAGAAGGAGGAAAGAAAGAAGGAGAGGAAAGGAAGAAGGAGGAAAGAGGAGGAAAGGAAGGATGAGGTAAGGAAGGAGGAGGAAGGAGAAGGAGGAGAAGGAGAGGAGGAGAGAGGAGGAAGGAGAAGAGAGGAGGAGAAGGAAAAAGGAAGGAGGAGGAGGAAAGGAAAAGAGAGAAAGGGAGGGGAAAGGAAGGAGGAGAAGGAGGAAGGAGAGAAAATAGGAGTAGGAAGGAAGAAGGAGGTAGGGGGGGGGGGGAGGAGAAGGAGGGAAGGAAAGGAAATAAGGAGAGGAAGAGAGGAAGAAGATAGAGGAGGAAAGGACAAGGGAGGGAAGAGGAGAAGGAGGAAGGAGGAAGAGGAGGATAGAAGAAGGGAAGGAAAGGAAAGGAGAAGGAGGACGGGAGAAAAGGAGGTAAAAGGAGGAGGAAGGAGAAGTGAGAAGTAGGAGGAAGGAAAGGAAGAGGAGGAGGTATAGGAGGGAGGACGGAAAAGCAGAGGAGGAGTGGAGGTGAGAGGAGGAAGGGGAATGGAGGATAAAGAAAGGCAAAGGGAGGAGGAGAGTAAAAAGTAGAAGAGGAAAGAGAAGAGGAGGATGGAAGGAGAAGGAGGAGGATAGGAGGATGGAGGGGGAAGGAGGAAGAGGAAGAGAGAAAGGAGAGATGAGAGGAGGAGAGGGGGAGGGAAGGAGGAGTAAAAGGTAGGAAAAGATGCGAGGGAGGAAGGAAGGAGGAGGGAGGAGGGAGGCGAAGGAGGGAGGAGTGAGGGACGGGAAGGGAGAAGGAGGGAAGGAGGGAAGATGAGGAAGGATTGGGGAAAGAAAAACAAGAAGGGAGGAAGAGAGGAATGGTGGAAGGAGGGAGGTAGGAAGGAGGGAAAGGTGGGAAGGAGGGAGGAGGCGAGGGAAGGAGGGAAGGAGGGAAAGGAGGTTAGGGAGGAGGGAGGCGAGGGCGAAGGAGGGAGCGGAGGGAGGTAGGGAGATGGATGGTTGGAGGGAGGGAGGGAAGGAGGAAAGGAGGAGAGGGAGGAAGGAGGGCGGGAAGAGGAAAGAGGGAAGGAGGGAGGGTGTGGGAGGGAGGGGCGAAGAGGGAGGAGGGAGGGAGGGAAGGAGGGAAGGAGAGAGAAGGGGGAGGGAGGAGGATTGAGGGAAGGAGGGAGAGAGAGGAGGGAGGGCGAAGGAGGAGGGTGGAGGAAGGAGAGTATGAGGGAGAAAGGAGGGAAGGAGGGAGGAGGGGAGGGAGGGAGGAAGGAGGGGAAGGAGGGAGGAGGGAGGAGGGAGAGGAGTAGGGAGGGAGGGAGGGAGGGAGAGGAAGGAGGGAGGGAGGGAGGAAGGAGGGAAGGAGGGAAGAGGGAGGGAGAGGAAGGAGAGAAGGATGGAGGAAGGGAGGAAGGAAGGAAGGAGGGAAGGAGGGAGGAGGAAGAGAAGGAAATTTGATTATTATTATTA
>NC_061831.1:4607379-4612379 GCF_019202785.1 Penaeus chinensis
TAACGAGAGAGAAAAAACAGACGAACAAGAGGACGAAGGAGAGAGAGAGAGAGAGAGAGAGAGAGAGAGAGAGAGAGAGAGAGAGAGAGAGAGAGAGAGAGAGAGAGAGAGAGAGAGAGAGAGGAACGAACGCCCCTCCACAACACAGCCCAGGAGGAGGAGGAGGAGGAGGAGGAGGAAGAGGGGAAGGAGGAGGAGGAGGAGGAGGAGGTCATCGGCCGGTTTAAAAGACCGTGAATAAGGAGTCCGTAAGGGAGAGAGGGCGGAGCGAGGTTAACAAAGGCGCTCTCATTCTGTCTGTCTGTCTGTCTCTCAGTCTCGATCGCGCTATCTCTCTCTCTCTCTCTCTCTCTCTCTCTCTCTCTCTCTCTCTCTCTCTCTCTCTCTCTCTCTCTCTCTCTTTCGCTATCTCTCTCGCTATCTCCCTCTCTATCTGTCTCTCTCTCTCTCTCTCTCTCTCTCTCTCTCTCTCTCTCTCTCTCTCTCTCTCTCTCTCTCTCTCTCTCTTTCTATCTCTATCTCTTTCGCTATCTCTCTCTCGCTATCTCCCTCTCTATCTGTCTCTGTCCCTCTGTCTCTCTGTCTCTCTGTCTCTCTCTCTCTCTCACTCTCTCTTTCTCTCTGTCTCTGTTTGTTTGTCGGATTGTCTGCCCGGTAGATTGATTGATTGTTTGTCTGTTTGTCGACCATATAAATTGTTTGATTGTCTATCGGTTTGTTTGCTTGTTTACTTGTCGGACTGTTTAATTGTCTCCTTGTTAGAATGTTAGCGTGTAATCCCGTGTGTTTGTTGCATTGTTAGAATGATTGTTGGATTGTCATATTGTTTTTATGTCGGATTTTCATTGTCTCTTGGATTGTCTGTTTAATTGCTTGTCTGACAAAGAAGAAAAAATATGCAAACACAAAAGCAGTCTATATCTATCTACATCTATTAGTCTATCTACCTACCTATCTATCCATCAATCAGTCGATTTCTCTACCTATATGTGTCTCTGTCTATCTATCTATATCATCTATCTGTCTGTCCATTTATTCCCCTATATAAACCTATTTATCATGTTATCTATCCATCTATCATTCTATCGGCCTATATATCATTCTATCGGCCTATCTATCTATTCGCCCATCTATTTACCTATCATTTACCTATCTCATAACCTATTTATCATCTATCTATCCCATTACCTATCTCTCATTAATCTATCCCTCTATCTATCTATCAGTCATCTATCTATCTCTTCCCCCCCATCCCACTTTTCCCTCCTTCCTTCCCTCCCTCCCTCCCTCCCTCCCTCCCTCCCTCCCTCCCTCCCTCCCTCCCCCCACCCTCCCTCCCTCCCTCCCCCTCCCTCCATCCCCCCACCCCTCCCTCCACTCCCTCCCTCCCCCTCCACTCCCCTCCACGCTCGACCCGTTTCGCAACTAGCAATAATCTTCCGGAACACACAGAGAGGAAAAAGATGCTTCGTGTACATTTAGACAATTTATCCTCGAAAGGGAATCTCCGACGTCGGGCGCATTTAGACACGTCGAGGATTTGTAATAAATAAGGGACGATTTTTTTTTTTTTTTTTTTTTTTTATGATGAGGATGAGGATGAGGATGGTGGTCATGGGGATGGGGATGGTGGTGGTGATAATTATTTTCATTATTATTTCTGTTATAATGATAATAATGATAATGAGAGATAATTCTACCTCTCTCTGTCTCTCTCTCTATCTCTATCTCTCTCCCTCCCTCTCTCTCTCTCTCTCTTTCTCTCTCTCTCTGTCTCTCTCTTACCCTCTCTCCCTTCCCCCTCTCCCTCCTCTCTCCCCTTCCTCCTCTCCCCTTCTCTCTCTCCCTCTCCCACTCTCCCTCCCTCTTTCCTTCTCTTTCCCTCTTTCCTTCTCTCTCCCTCTCTCTCTCCCTCTCCCTCCCTCTCTCTCCCTCTCCCTCTCTCCTTCTCTCTCCCTCTCCCTCCCTCTCTCCTTCTCTCTCCCTCTCCCTTTCCCTCTCCTTCTCCTCCCCTCCCCCCTCCCTCTGACACACCCCAGCTGATGACGTCACTCACCGGTCCATCACTGTGACAGAGTGACAGCGTTCCTACAGGTCCGCTGTCGTGAGGCTGTTCATGGGCGAGGAACAGACATGGGCGTGACACGAGAGGTAAGATATGGGCTTTCCGACCTCCGTGACCTAGCTTGGACAAGGTCGCTCCTGGAGACACTAGCCAGGTGCTTGGTTTCAAGGTCAACCGGTATTGCCTGCGTGGGGGGGGGGGGGGGGGGAGAGAGATGGTGGTTAGTGGTTTTGATCAAGTGGCAGGTAGATAGTGTGGTTTTAGTATTGCATATTATCATTTATATATATATATATATATATATATATATATATATACATATATGTATGTATATATGTATATATGTATGTATGGATATATGTATCTATATACGTATGTATGTATGTATGTTGATTTTTTTCTGATATTCTTTTTAATATTATATTTTTTTCTATCATTCTTTTCTTTTCTTTCTTTTCCTTGCTTTCTTTATTTTCTCTCTTTCTTTCTTTCAATTACCTTCCTTTTTTCTATTATTTTCATATTTGCCTATTTTTCTATGCTAAATACAGTACAATCAAATACAATAACCCGTGTTTACATAATACAGACTAATTATCAACAAATCGCGCAGCAGAATTCATCATTTTAAGTCATGTTCCGACACGTTTTTGCAATAGCCTTTTTATATTAAATCCACAAGATAAGAATATCTCTCTCTCCTTTTCAAGCATGACAAGTCTCCATTTAAGCGAATTTCATGATGAAGAGAACACATAAGAAATGTTACGTGAGAAGAACTCGTCAGTGTGGAAGGTTCGTGCTAATCAATAGTCAGAGTTTCACAGTCGTAGATTCAGTACATGTAAAAACACATACATACAAGTGAACACACATACATACAAAATACACACACACATACACACAATCATGTATATTATATATCATTTATGTATGTATATGTATGTATATGTATGTGTATATATAATACATATATATGTATGTATGTATGTATGTATGTATGTATGTATGTATGTATGTATGTATGTATGTATGTACGTATGTACGTATGTACGTATGTACGTATGTACCTATGTACGTATGTACGTATGTACGTAGGTACGTATGTACGTATGTACGTATGTACGTATGTATGTATGTATGTATGTATGTATGTATGTATGTATGTATGTATGTATGTATGTATGTATGTATGTATGTATGTACATACCTGAGGATGGAATCCAGGTGGATTCCGGAACTGTTGTCTCACTCAATAAATCTAGTTTTATATTGTGGGTTTTTCTACCACATATATATATACATATATATACTAATATATATATATATATATATATATATATATATATATACTCATGTAGAAAAGGTATGAATGAAAATGAATATATTCACAATACAAGAGATATTCATTCTCATGCATACCCTTTCTACATTTGTCAACATGAATACGGTTCCTTTATACTCATATATATATATATATATATATATATATATATATATATATATATATATATATATATACACATATATTTCGTTCCCTCTCCAAAGTTGCCCTAACCTAACCCAACCTCAAACAGCAATTTCTCCTTCCACTGAAGACATTTTCTTCCGCCAAACCTTTTCCGAACAGCTGAAAATAACGCCCAGTTGAAAATACAATCTCTGTAATATTTCTAGACACCTTTCCTCCGACACGGGTTTCATGTGGACTAATGGCAGGATAACACATTAAAAAAGTGCTTAATCTCTCACTACGGCTTTAATGTGAAATAAAGGCTCGTGTGATGCCTGTGCTTAGCTGGTATTTGGCAAATGGCACCTGCTTAGCGTTGGGATAGTTACACGGAGATCCTCTGTTGGTAGTTTGTGTAGGCTTATGCTTTAGTGTAGGTCTATGTGCGTTTTAGCGTGGGTGTAGGTGTCTTGTGTAGGTGTAGGTGTTTTAGTGTATGGCCTCCTATGTGTTAAGATGTAGGCCTATGGGCTGTAGGGTAAGGTTGTGTTTTAGTGTAGGCATACTATGTGCATTTTATTGTAGACCTCCTATGTATGTTTTAGTGTAGGTCTTCATGTGTCTTCGTTTAGGCCTGTGTGTATGCTAGTGTAGACCTAAGCGAGTTAAATTGTAAGTCTGTGTGATTTAGTGTAGGCCTAAGTGTTTTAGTGTAGGTCTTTGTCTTTTAAAATGTAGGCTTAAGTGTGTTTTAGTATAGGCCTCCTATGTGTGCCTTAGTGTAGGCCTATTTTTGTTTTCGTGTGAGCCTATGTATCTTAGTATAACTCTATGTATTTTAGTGTAGTGTAGTGAAGGCGTGTTTTTAATTAAGGCCTTTGTTCTCAAATGTAATCTTACGCATACTTGAATGTAGGTCTATACATTTCATCCTTACTTTAAAAAATGACTCAAAATATAATTGCCAAACACGAAAATAATGCTTTCCAACTGTAGCCTAGGATTACACACCACGTTTATGTATAAAAGCTTTGGAAATTCGTTATCTATGACAGTTAATCCAGAAGGCCGTGATTAAATGCGCCGTGCTAATATCGTGAAACACAATATATTATCACGTGTACCCTAATAAAAGGATGGATTTGGAGATTAAAAACTGGACGTTGGTAACAAGGCGGGTTATCTCTCATTACGATGAAAACAGTCCGCGTGAGTGAACATATGCTTCACCTATATTTATATACGCGCACAGAGAAACAGACATACACGCACATGCACGCACGCACGCACACACACGCACACACATACGCATACACACATACATACACGAGTACACACTTTTTGTGTGTTTATAGACAGATAGATGAACTTATTTTATCCATATCACACTCGTATATGTATGTGTGTGTATGTGTGTGTGTATATGTGTGTGTGTGTGTGTGTGTGTGTGTGTGTGTGTGTGTGTGTGTGTGTGTGTGTGTG